>NC_134897.1:1090200-1102700 GCF_041734735.1 Babylonia areolata
TGTCAAGTTCCACTCCACCTGTCAGATCGACATCACTTACTTCCCTTTTGACGACCAAGTCTGTACCATGAAGCTGGGATCCTGGGCCTACGATGGCCTTCAGGTCAGCTGTGCTGTGCTGTGCTGTGTGGTGCTGTGCTGTGCTGTGCTGTGTTCTGTGGTGCTGTGCTGTGCTGTGTTGTGCTGTGCTGTGTTCTGTGGTGCTGTGCTGTGCTGTGTGGTGCTGTGCTCTGCTGTATGGTGCTGTACTGTGCTGTGCTGTGTTGTGCTGTGTTGTGTGGTGCTGTGTTGTGCTGTGCTGTGCTGTGCTGTGCTGTGTGGTGCTGTGCTGTGCTGTGCTGTGCTGTGTGGTGCTGTGCTCTGCTGTATGGTGCTGTACTGTGCTGTGCTGTGTGGTGCTGTGTTGTGTGGTGCTGTGCTGTGCTGTGGTGTGGTGTGGTGTGTGGTGATGTGCTGTGCTGTGCTGTGCTGTGCTGTGTTGTGTGGTGCTGTGCTGTGATGTGCTGTGTTGTGTGGTGCTGTGCTGTGCTGTGCTGTGCTTGTGCTGTGCTGTGGTGCTGTGCTGTGTGTGTTCTGTGTGTGCTGCTGTGTGTGCTGTGCTTGTGTTGTGCTGTGTTGTGATGTGTTTGTGTGGTGCTGTGTTGTGCTGTGCTGTGCTGTGTTGTGTGCTGTGCTGTGTTCTGTGTGCTGTGATGTGCTGTGTTGTGCTGTGTCTGTGGTGCTGTGCTGTGCTGTGTTGTGGTGCTGTGCTGTGCTGTGCTGTGTCTGTGGTGCTGTGCTGGTGTGGTTCTGTGCTGCTGTGTGTGTGTCTGTGTTCTGTGGTGCTGTGCTGTGCGTGTCTGTGGTGCTGTGCTGTGCTGTGCTGTGCTGTGTTTGTGGGGCTGTGCTGTGCTGTGCTGTGCTGTGTTCTTTGGTGCTGTGCTGTGCTGTGTGTGTTGCTGTGTGCTGTGCTGTGCTGTGCTGTGTGCTGTGACTGTGCTGTGTTTGTGGTGCTGTGCTGTGCTGTGCTGTGCTGTGCTGTGCTGTGCTGTGCTGTGCTGTGTGGTGCTGTGCTGTGTGGTACTGTGCTGTGCTGGTGTGTGGTGCTGTGCTGTGCTGTGCTGTGCTGTGCTGTGCTGTGCTGTGCTGTGCTGTGCTGGTGCTGTGTTGTGCTGTGCTGTGCTGTGCTGTGCTGTGTCTGTGATGTGCTGTGTGTGCTGTGTGTGCTCTGTGCTGTGCTGTGCTGTGCTGTGTGGTGCTGTGCTGTGTGGTGCTGTGTTCTGTGGCGTGTGCTGTGTCTGCTGCTGTTGGTGTGTGTGCTGTGCCTTGCTGTGCTGTGCTGTGTGTGATGTGCTGTGTTGTGCTGTGTGGTACTGTTCTGCTCTGTGTGGTGCTGTGCTGTGCTGTGCTGGTGCTGTGCTGTGCTGTGCTGTGTGGTGCTGTGCTGTGCTGTGTGGTGCTGTGCTGTGTGGTACTGTGCTGTGCTGTGTGGTGCTGTGCTGTGTGGTGCTGTGCTGTGCTGTGCTGTGCTGTGCTGTGTGGTGCTGTGCTGTGCTGTGTGGTGCTGTGCTGTGTGGTACTGTGCTGTGCTGTGTGGTGCTGTGCTGTGTGGTGCTGTGCTGTGCTGTGTGGTGTGCTGTGCTGTGCTGTGCCGTGCCGTGCCGTGTTGTGCTGTGCTGTGTGTGGTGCTATGCTGTACTCTTGTGTGTGGTGCTGTGCTGTGCTGTGTGGTGCCGTGTTGTACAGTGTTGTGCCATGCCGTGCCATGCTGTACCATGCTGTGTTGTGCTGTGCTGTGCTGTGCCGTGCTATGCTGTGTGCTGTGCTGTGTTCTGTGGTGCTGTGCTGTGCTGTGCTGTGCTGTGCTGTGTTCTGTGGTGCTGTGCTGTGCTGTGTTCTGTGGTGCTGTGCTGTGCTGTGCTGTGTTCTGTGGTGCTGTGCTGTGCTGTGTTCTGTGGTGCTGTGCTGTGCTGTGCTGTGTTCTGTGGTGCTGTGCTGTGCTGTGTTCTGTGGTGCTGTGCTGTGCTGTGCTGTGCTGTGTTCTGTGGTGCTGTGCTGTGCTGTGCTGTGCTGTGTTCTTTGGTGCTGTGCTGTGCTGTGCTGTGTTCTGTGGTGCTGTGTTCTTTGGTGCTGTGCTGTGCTGTGTTCTGTGGTGCTGTGCTGTGCTGTGTTCTTTGGTGCTGTGCTGTGCTGTGCTGTGTAGTGTGGTGCTGTGCTGTGCTGTGTTCTTTGGTTCTGTGCTGTGCTGTGTTGTGTGGTGCTGTGCTGTGCTGTGTGGTTCTGTGCTGTGTGGTGCTGTGTGGTGCTGTGCTGTGTGATGCTGTGCTGTGTGGTGCATGCTGTGCTGTGCTGTGTGGTGCTGTGTTGTGTGGTGCTGAGTTGTGCTGTGTTGTACTGTGTTGTGCTGTGCTGTGCTGTGCCGTGCTATGCTGTGGTGACTGAGTTGTGGTGTGGTGTAGTGGTTTTGGGTGAAAGGAAGTTATCTTTCAGACTGTGTCGTCACTGTCGATATTTTGTGTCAATGAGGCATCTTTTTTGATAACTGATGTTATTTCTTTCAAGCACCACGAGGTTGTCACATTTACACCTTCTGTCATGACACAACACCTGGCAGTCAATGGCATGTAGGCTGGTGTGTGATGAGCTGGTGGCTTGTGTCACAATTATGGAGCCCCGCCCCTGCTGCTGCTGCTTGTTTTATACTGCTGCTGCTGCTGCTGCTACTACTACTGCTGCTACTACTACTCCTACTACTGCTACTGCCGCTGCTGCTGCTACTACTACTACTACTACTGTTACTGCTGCTACTGTTACTACTGGTACTGCTGCTGCTGCTATTACTACTACTACTACTACTACTACTCGCTTCCATTCTCTGGCTCCCCATTCAAGCACGAATACAATATACAATACAAATTCTCAATCTTTTGTGACAATTTCTTCACTGATTCTTGTCCTGTCTTTCGGATCTGCTATCTGTCTATTCACCATCCAGACAACTCCGTTCTTCAAATGACAAGAACACATTGTCCATTTCCATAGATTCGTACAAAAACTTATGGTGAACGTTCCTTTTCTTTTGTCGCACCTGAACAGTGGAATTCACTTCCCTAACACATCCGTTACATCCAAACATCCGTATTCCAGGGAGCACTCAAAACTTACCTTTTCAAACTATTTTTTTCTCACTGAAACTTTTTCAGTCTGTATATGCTTGCTGTGATTTTATTGCGGGATGTGCTCTTTTTTGCTGAATTGTATGCATCTGTGATTATTTTAGTGTGTTTTTTCGTGATGTCTGGTTCTTTTGGTGTTTATTTCATTTTATTTTGATTTATCTCTTCTTGACAACGATGAATGTGATGTGCTCTGTTTTGCTGTGATTCGCACCTGTGTGATTTGAGACTGGGATGGTGTCTGTGTTGATTTACATATTTGTATATCACTTAGTCTCACATTTGTATGTCTTAGCCAATATCATGTAAGACTGTGTTGACTTTGTATATTTTTATGTCAGTCAGTCTTGGATTTGTATATTCTATTGTAAAGTGTGGTGAGTCCCATCTGAGATGGAAGTACCACGCAAAATTAGTCTGTATTTACTACTACTACTACTACTACTACTACTACTACTACTGTTGCTTCCAAAACTACTGACATTGTTGTTGTTACTACCTATACCGCTACTACTGCTGCTGCTACCACAACTGCTACTGCTGCTGCCACTATTACTATTTTCCCTCCTATTATTAGAGCTACTGCTTTGCTTTTACTGCTACTACTACTACTACTACTACTACAAATATTGCAGCTCACTGCTGCTGCTACCACTACTACTGCTATGGGGGGTAGAATCAGTGAAGAAATTGTCACAAAAGACTGAGAACTTGTATTGTATTTCCTCAAGGCCTGACTAAGCGCGCTGGGTTACGCTGCTGGTCAGGCATCTGCTTGGCAGATAGGGTGTAGCGTATATGGATTTGTCCGAACGCAGTGACGCCCTCCTTGAGCTACTGAAACTGAAACGACGACGGACGCTGTTTTAGCTGCTGCTGCTGCTGCTGTGGCTATGGCGTGCAGCCATTCCGTCACTCTACCCCCCCACCCCCTCCCACTCCCCTCCCCGCTCCGCTCTGTCATCAGGTGGACGTGGTGAACCGGTCTGAGGGCGTGGACCTGAGCAACTACGTGTCCAACGGGGAGTGGCAGCTGCTGAACGTGACGGCGGTGCGCAGCGTGGTGCGCTACAGCTGCTGCCCGGAGCCCTTCCCGGACGTGCGCTTCGTGCTGTACCTGCGGCGCCGCACACTGTACTACACCTACAACGTCCTCATCCCCTGCGTCATGCTCTCCACCCTCACCCTCCTCGTCTTCTGGATGAGTCCAGAGAGCGGCGAGAAGGTCAGGGGGCGGGGGTAAAAGGTCAGGGGGCGGGAGAAGGTCAGGGAGCGGGGGTAAAAGGTCAGGGGGCAGGGGGAGGTCAGGAGGCGGGGGTGGGGGGAGAAGGTCAGGGGGCGGGGGGAAGGTCAGGGGGCGGCAGAAGGTCAGGGAGCAGGGGTAAAAGGTCAGGGGGCAGGGGGAGGTCAGAAGGCGGGGGGAGGTCATGGGTCGGGAGAGGTCAGGAGGCGGGGGTGGGGGGAGAAGGTCAGGGAGCGGGGGAAGGTCAAGGGGTGGGGGTAGAATGTCAGATTGCGGGGAAAGATCACGGGGTGGATGGGAGAAGGTCAGGGAGCGTGGGGAGGTCAAAGCGCGGGGAGGGGAGGGGCAGTTCAAGGGGCAGGAAGAAGATCAGGGGGTGGGGGAGAGGTCAGGGGAGAGAAGGTCAGGGAGAAGGTCAAGTGGCCTTGGAGGTTAGGGGGCAGTGGTTGGAGAAGGTGGGTATACTAGTCCCAGTTTCGTTTTGCAGAGGAATTTTTTTAAGCCCCAAAGTGCCTCCTATTGTACTGGGTGGGTGAGTGATGAGTAACAAGGTACGATTCGTGGAGAGGTGTTGAAGGAATAGCATGGGTGGTACTGAAATGCCAGATGTGTAGCATATACATACCTATTTATTGACTCACTTGTGTAAACAAAGTGAGTCTATGTTTTAACCCGGTGTTCGGTTGTGTGTGTGTGTGTCCGTGTGTCTGTGTGTCCGTGGTAAACTTTAACATTGACATTTTCTCTGCAAATACTTTGTCAATTGACACCAAATTAGGCATAAAAATAGGAAAAATTCCGTTCTTTCCAGTCATCTTGTTTAAAACAATATTGCACCCCTGGGATGGGCACAAAAAATAAAAGATGAAGACTAATTATATGCAAACTGCATTTACTGTTATATTTATATTTTTTGTATTCTCTAAACTTGGCACTTTGACCTCTTATTCTGACACAACAACAAGAGGAGTCATTATTATCATTTTTTGTTCAAACAGGAACTTCTTTTGCTAAGCATGGAATTTTTATTTATTTTGCAAACGTTTTGGTGCAGGTAGTAAAAAAGGGAAATTACTCTGTAATTAATGCTAGGGGACTTAATTTATCACAAGTGAGTCTTGAAGGCCTTGCCTCTCTTGTTTATCTACTTATCATTTTATTTGTGTAACGTGCACGCGTGCATGCGTGCGCGTATGTGTGTGTGTGTGTGTGTCTCAATTACTATATAATTCAAAATCATTTCAACACTGATGACAGTGAAGAAAGGGAATTAACCCTCTGCCCCCCTCCCCTCACCCACCTTGCAGGTGACCTTGGGACTGACGGTCCTGCTGGCCTTCTCTGTCTTCATGCTGCTGATAGCAGAGAACATGCCCGCCACCTCCAACCACGTGCCTCTCATTGGTCAGTATATATAGCCACCTCCAACCACGTGCCTCTCATTGGTCAGTATATATAGCCACCTCCAACCACTGGTCAGTATATATAGCCATCTCCAACCACGTGCCTCTCATTGGTCAGTATATATAGCCACCTCCAACCACGTGCCTCTCATTGGTCAGTAGCCATGGCGTCTATTAGTCGTCATGATAGCCCCTTTCGACTAGTATCCTCCTCATGATCTATGCCTCTTTCGACAGTCCTATCATTGGTCCTCATATGATGCCACCTCCACCGGCCTTATATAGCTCATAATATGCCCCCACCACTTGCCTCTATTAAGTCTCCATATAGCACCTCCCATCGTTCATTGCTCGTCATAATATCTCCCCATTGTCATTATTGAGTCTTCATATGATGCACCCCATTGGCATCATTAGGTACTAACCACACATCCCCCTAGCAGTGTTCTCATGACTTTACCTGTAGGCTCTCCCTTTGTGTCTCCTCCTCTCGTTTATCCTCCTCCACTGTGCCTCTCCATTGTCTCTTATATCTCTCTCCCCGACGATATGCATCAAAGTCAGTAATGGTTGTCAATCAAGATGCTTAAAATTGTGTTTTGAGTCCATGATGCACCCAATTGACAATAATTCGCTTCTAAACCTTAACACACCAATGGATAAGAATTATATGGACTCTTCTCTAACATCTCTTGTGTCAGATTTCTATTCTATCACATTCACACAGCTTCATTCAGAATTTACCTTGACAATATCACTATCAATTTCAGATATTATAAGATTGACTTGCACGACCTTTGGTATAATAAGCAGCTCCAGAATCGCATTGTACAAGTTATTGCCCGTTTGTGCCTCCCACTGGAAATAATCCTTTCATTTTGATGGTCCAAATTGGTCATATCGAGAAATATTCCATGTTTCTAAATCGTGCACATAATTGTTTCCTATCACAACCCATGTGTTCCTCAAGAATATCTTGCAGTACACTTCATTACCTAATAGAGACAATTTACAAATAATGATTAGTAAACCTCATAACATGATGATCGACTCTATGGTCAGTATTTTACCTCCACTCTACGTTACTTCAGTTCATACACCTTTTTTTCTTCTGTGTCGTTTGTGCTGTGTTGTGTGCTCTTGCGACGTCGATCTGCCCCTATATAGCCTCCTCCACTGATGCACCTCCCATTGGTCAGTATATATAGCCTCCTCCACTGATGCACCGCCCATTGGTCAGTGTATATAGCCTCCTCCACTGATGCACCTCCCATTGGTCAGTGTATATAGCCTCCTCCACTGATGCACCTCCCATTGGTCAGTATATATAGCCTCCTCCACTGATGCACCTCCCATTGGTCAGTATATATAGCCTCCTCCACTGATGCACCTCCCATTGGTCAGTATATATAGCCTCCTCCACTGATGCACCTCCCATTGGTCAGTATATATAGCCTCCTCCACTGATGCATCTCCCATTGGTCAGTATATATAGCCTCCTCCACTGATGCACCTCCCATTGGTCAGTGTATAGAGCTCTCAACCACACAATACCCCCCAGTCGTTGTTCATCATGAACTTTCAGCCTGCTTGGTTCCTTTTGTGTTCTCTCTCTCTCTCTCTCTCTCTCTCTCTCTCTCTCTCTCTCTCTCTCTCTCTCTCTCTCTCTCTCTCGACGAATAATGACAAGACGTCAGAAAATTGGCTTGGTAAAATTAAAGCATGCTTAGAGATGTGTGGTTTCCCTGATGTATGGATGAACCAGGGTACTGAAAATCAATTCGCCTTCTTAAAGTCTCTTAAACAAAAACGGATAGAGAAATTTAAATTGGACTGGTTTTCTAAACTTTGTAGTAGTGACAGATTTTCTATTTATCGATCATTCAAAACAGACTTTCATTCAGAATTATACTTGGACAATATCACTATCAAACGTTTCAGAGATACCTTGATAAGATTGCGACTTGGTCTGAACGAGCTTGGTATAAATAGAAGATTCCAGAACGCGGATGTAAACCGTTTCTGCCCGTTTTGTCCTGGCACCCTGGAAGATGAATACCATTTCATTTTTGTGTGTCCTAAATACGGTCATATCCGCCAGAAATATATTCCAGATTTCATAAATATCAGTCACAATACATTGTTTCCTATTCTACAAACCCCATGTGTTACCTCCCAGAGAAATCTTGCTATGTACACTTATTACGCCTTAAAATTTAGAGACGAATTTACACAATGAATGAATTAGTATAACTATAAACATGATGAGTACGAACATGCTATGTATTTTTCATCCAGTTATCGGTTACTCACGTTCAGTACACGTGTTTTTTTTCTTTGTGTGTGTGTGTGTGTGTGTGTGTGTGTGTGTGTGTGTGTGTGTGAGGAGCGATCGAATTGCCCCTTTGTATCCCCCACCCCTTTGTGGCCTTCACAATTAAACCTGTGTCAGTGTCAGTGTCAGTGTCTCTCTCGACGAATAAATTTATATGCACCCAATGACATTAAACATTAGTGTTCAGTGTGTTATATAAATGAATGCCTAAATTTAATGATGTAATAAATGGACATATAAATGAATGAGAACATTGATCGACGCCACCCCGACCCCACACCCCCTACCCCCACTACCACTCATGTTCCAGGCATCTACCTGACAAGCGTGATGGCCTTGACCTCCATCTCGGTCATTCTGGCCGTGGTCGTGTCCAACATCAACAACAGAGGTCGCAAGGACAAGGCCCTGCCCCCCTTCCTCACCTCCCTCATCACCACCCTCGCCAGGTTCGTCTGCTTCCGACTGCACTACGTCAATGCCCACGTCACATCCGCCGGAAGAGACGTGACGTCGGGCGCGTGCTTGAGGCCACACGTGCTGTACAAGGGCGTGGAGAACCACGTGTCCAACGACTCGGGCTGTGGGCTGGCCGACGTGGACGCCAACAGCGGGGAGCGCCGCTTCCTGAGGGTGACTCCGGACCGGTCGGCGGCCTGGCTGGGTGGGGGAGGTGTGACGGCGTGTGGGTGTGAGGAGCGGGGACAGAGGGAGGGCGGGGCAGGGCGGGGCGAGGTGACGGCGGGGGCCAAGAGCTGTCCGGAAGACCTGCTGCACAGGCTGCGACAGCTGCTCCTGCGGGAAGAGGAGCGCGACAAGGGGGACAACTTGTGCCGCCAGTGGCAGGAGGCGGCGGAGGTGATTGACCGCTGTCTCTTCATCCTCTTTGTTCTGGCCACCCTCACCACCACCGTCACCTCCCTCCTCATCCTCCCCCTCACCAAACACCGCCTGCAGGCAGATGTCGACATCTTCAAGTCCTGAGCACTGTGGACGTTGTGACGTCACCATGAAGTGTCTGACGTCATTGCCAACACAGTTTTACGGCCGTGAATACTGCGGAGAGTCTGACATCTTCAACAGTGTCTACTATCTGTCATCATCAGTACTGTGGACATTATGTCATCATCGGTACTGTGGACATTATGTCATCATCAATACTGTGGACATTCTGTCGTCATCAATACTGTGGACATTCTGTCGTCATCAATACTGTGGACATTCTGTCGTCATCAATACTGTGGACATTCTGTCATCATCAATACTGTGGACATTCTATTGTCATCAATATTATGAACACTATGTCGTCATCAACACTGTGGACATTCTGTCGTCATCAATACTTTGGGCATTCTGTCGTCATCAGTACTGCGAACATTATGTTGTCATCAAACTGTGGACATTCTGTCGTCATCAACACTGTGAACACTATGTTGTCCTCAACACTGTGGACATTCTGTCGTCATCAACACTGTGGACATTCTGTCGTCATCAATACTGTGGACATTCTGTCTTCATCAACACTGTGGACATTCAGTTGTCATCAGCACTGTGGACATTATGTCGTCATCAACACTGTGGACATTCAGTTGTCATCAACACTGCGGGCATTCAGTTGTCATCAGCACTGTGGAAATTCTGTCGTCATCAACACTGTAGAGATTATGTCGTCATTCAGCACTGTGGACATTATGTCGTCATCAGCACTGTGGACATTCAGTTGTCATCAGCACTGTGGACATTCAGTTGTCATCAGCACTGTGGACATTATGTCGTCATCAGCACTGTGGACATTATGTTGTCATCAGCACTGTGGACATTATGTCGTCATCAGCACTGTGGACATTCAGTTGTCATCAGCATTGTGGACATTATGTCGTCATCAGCACTGTGGACATTATGTCATCAGAACTGTGGACATTATGTTGTCATCAACACTGTGGACATTATGTCGTCATCAGCACTGTGGACATTATGTCGTCATCAGCACTGTGGACATTATGTCGTCATCAACACTGTGGACATTATGTCGTCATCAGCACTGTGGACATTCAGTTGTCATCAGCACTGTGGACATTATGTCATCATCAGAGCTGTGGACATTCAGTTGTCATCAGCACTGTGGACAATATGTCGTCATTAGCACTGCGGACATTCAGTTGTCATCAGCACTGTGGACATTATGTCGTCATCAACACTGTGGACATTATGTCGTCATATACACTGTTGAGATTATGTTGTCATCAGTACTTGGACATTATGTCATCATATACACTGTGGAGATTATGTTGTCATCAACACTGTGGACATGATGTCGTCATATACACTGTGGACATTATGTTGTCATCAACACTGTGAACATTCTATTGCCATCAATACTGTGGACATTATGTTGTCATCAACACTGTGAACATTGTGTTGTCATCAACACTGTGAACATTCTGTTGTCATCAACACTGTGAACATTGTGTTGTCATCAACACTGTGAACATTATGTTGTCATCAACACTGTGAACATTATGTTGTCATCAGTGCTGTGGACATTCTGTCGTCATCAACACTGTGGACATTCTGTCATCATCAACACTGTGGACATTCTGTCGTCATCAACACTGTGGACATTCTGTCATCATCAACACGGTGGATATTCAGTTGTCATCAACACTGGACATTCTGTCGTCATCAATACTGTGGACATTATGTCGTCATCAGCACTTTGGACATTGTCGTCATCACACTGTGGAGATTATGTCGTCATCAACACTGTGGCCATTCAGTTGTCATCAACACTGCGGACATTCAGTTGTCATCAGCACTGTGGAAATTCTGTCGTCATCAACACTGTGAACATTCTATTGCCATCAATACTGTGGACATTATGTTGTCATCAACACTGTGGACATTCAGTTGTCATCAGCACTGTAGACATTCAGTTGTCATAAGCACTGTGGACATTATGTTGTCATCAAACTGTGGACATTCTGTTGTCATCAACACTGTGAACATTATGTTGTCATCAACACTGTGGACATTCTGTCGTCATCAACACTGTGGACATTCTGTCGTCATCAGTACTGTGGACATTATGTCGTCATCAACACTGTGGACATTCTGTCGTCATCAGCACTGTGGACATTCAGTTGTCATCAACACTGAACATTCTGTCGTCATCAACACTGTGGACATTCTGTCGTCATCAACACTGTGGACATTCTGTCATCATATACACTGTGGACATTCAGTTGTCATCAACACTGTGGACATGTCGTCATCAACACTGTGGATATTCAGTTGTCATCAACACTGAACATTCTGTCGTCATCAACTCTGTGGACATTATGTCGTCATCAACACTGTGGACATTCTGTCGTCATCAACACTGTGGACATTATGTCATCATCAACACTGTGGACATTATGTCGTCATCAGCACTGTGGACATTCTGTCGTCATCAATACTGTGGACATTATGTCGTCATCAGCACTTTGGACATTCTGTCGTCATCACACTGTGGAGATTATGTCGTCATCAACAGTGGACATTATGTCGTCATCAACGTGGACATTATGTCGTCATCAACATTGTGGACATTCTGTCGTCATCAACACTGTGGACATTCTGTCGTCATATACACTGTGGACATTATGTCGTCATCAACACTGTGGACATTCTGTCGTCATATACACTGTGGACATTCAGTCGTCATCAACACTGTGGACATTCTGTCGTCATCAACACTGTGGACATTCTGTCATCATCAACACTGTGGACATTCAGTCGTCATCAACACTGTGGACATTATGTCGTCATCAACGTGGACATTATGTCGTCATCAACATTCTGTCGTCATCAACACTGTGGACATTCAGTCGTCATCAACACTGTGGACATTATGACGTCATCAACACTGTGGAGGGAAGGGGGTGCACTGCAGCTAGAGGTGGGGCTCAGTGCTAAGTGCTGGGCCAGTTCACATCTGACTGATGCGTCACGTCACTTCGTGTTACAACACATTGCATTGCATCACGTCGCGTTTCAGTGTAGTGTAGTGTAGTGCAGTGTATCGCACTGATTATCACTTTACATGTCAACGTGTTGTAGCGAACAGTCGTGTGACAATAAACCAATCCCATGTCAGATCAGGGCGGCCTCACCAGGACAGTGGTCCGTCACCACAGTGCAGCGACACTTTTTTCCCTGTCAGCACAACGTCCTGTGCAGCCTGATTCACGTGTTCACAAATCATGCCAAGGGCCATTCCTTGCTCTAGATGATTCTTTCCCCTGAGTACCAAGTGCACAAGGGTTTCTTGTCGTGTAGTGACTGACGTAATGTTTGATATTCTGCATCACTGTTGGAATCTA
>NC_134897.1:1107700-1180200 GCF_041734735.1 Babylonia areolata
GGGGGGGATACAGGGAGAGAGAGAGGGGGGGGGGAGAGGGAGAGAGGGGGGGAGAGACAGGGAGAGAGAGAGAGAGGGGGGGATACAGGGAGAGAGAGAGAGGGGGGGATACAGGGAGGGAGAGAGAGAGAGAGGGGGGGAGAGAGGGAGAGAAAGGGGGAGACACAGGGAGAGAGAGAGAGGGGGGGGATACAGGGAGAGAGAGAGAGAGGGGGGGGGGAGAGAGGGAGAGAGAGGGGAGAGACAGGGAGAGAGAGAGAGAGGGGGGGATACAGGGAGAGAGAGAGAGGGGGGGGATACAGGGAGAGAGAGAGAGAGGGGGGGGAGAGAGAGGGAGAGAGAGGGGGAGAGACAGGGAGAGAGAGAGAGAGGGGGGGATACAGGGAGAGAGAGAGAGGGGGGGATACAGGGAGAGAGAGAGAGAGGGGGGGAGAGAGGGAGAGAGAGGGGGAGAGACAGCGAGAGAGAGAGAGGGGGGGGAGAGAGGGAGAGAGAGGGGGAGAGACAGGGAGAGAGGGGGAGAGAGAGGGAGAGAGAGAGAGAGAGGGGGAGAGACAGGGAGAGAGAGAGAGAGGGGGGATACAGGGAGAGAGAGAGAGAGAGGGGGAGAGACAGGGAGAGAGAGAGAGAAGGGGGATACAGGGAGAGAGAGAGAGAGAGGGGGAGAGACAGGGAGAGAGAGAGAGAGGGGGGGAGAGACAGGGAGAGAGAGAGAGAGGGGGGATACAGGGAGAGAGAGAGAGAGAGGGGGAGAGACAGGGAGAGAGAGAGAGAGGGGGGGGGAGACAGGGAGAGAGAGAGGGAGGGGAGACAGGGAGAGCGAGGGGGGAGACAGGGAGAGAGAGGGAGGGGGAGACAGGGAGAGAGAGGGGGAGACAGGGAGAGAGAGGGGGGGGGAGACTCAGGGAGAAAGAGAGGGGGGAGACAGCGAGAGAGAGGGGGAGAGACAGCGAGAGAGAGAGGGGGAGACAGGGAGAAACAGAGAAAGAGGGAGACACAGGCAGAGAGAGAGGGGGGGAGAGAGACAGGGAGAAACAGAGAAAGAAGGAGACAGAGAGAGACTAGGAGACAGAGACTTGGAGAGACAGAGACAAAGGGAGAGACAGGCAGACAGGGATGGACAGAGAGAGAGACAGAGACAGGGAGAGACAGAGAAAGACAGAGATAGAAGGAGTCCTGGAGAGAAGCGGACAGACAGGCATAGCCAGAGAGAGACAGGAAAAGAGCGGGAGAGACAGAGAGAGAGGGACAAGAAGAATTAGGGAGAGACAGGTGAAAAGGGAGAGACAGAGACAGAGTGTCTTGGAGAGACAGGAAAAGACGTGGAGAGACAGAGAGGACAGAAATGGCCTCTGATCAGTGCCAGCGTCACCCCGGGGAAAGGCTTCGCTTTGTGTGCCAGGCCTGCACCCTCCCCATCTGCCGGGACTGCAAGATGACCCGCCACGAGGGTCACCCCACCACTGACCTTGACCTGGCCGCCTGTCACCTGCGGGAGAAGCTGAAGGAGGAGAGAGAGGAGGTGGAGCGGAGGCTGAGGGTGGTCCGGCTGCTGGAGGACAAGATGTCGGCGTCCATAGCGTCCTTCCTGACCTCCATGGACAGTGTTCAGGCCACCGTGGACACGAAGGCGGACGCCGTGCAGGAGTGGGCGCAGCGCTACAGACTGCTGACGGAGCGGCGGCTGAAGGGGCTGAGGAAGGACGTCAACAGGGACATGAAGGCGGCGCTGGGCCACCTGACAGACAACGTCCGCTACCTGCAGCAGGTCAGTGACGTCATGGACCGCGCTCTGGAGGAAGGCGCCAGTGACCAGCACGTGGCCCGGGTTTACGCTGACTTCCGGCACGTGCACAAGGCAGGGCAGCCCGAGAACTGGGAGCTGTCGGCGCACGTGGCGGAGCACGCCTGGGAGATGACGGCGCCGTGCTCCCCCCCTGACGTGTGTCAGGCCGCCATCCAAGCCTTCCTGGGCCTGCCGCTCCCCGCCCGGCTGGTCAGCACGGTGCCGCCTGGCTGTTGCTGGTCCTTCTGCACCAGGCTGTGTCCGGCAGACAGCTGCGCCAGGAGAGTGACCCGCCTCCTGCCCATGGCAGACGGCTCGGTCAGCGTGCTGTACAGTGACGGCCGGTCCCCGCCCTGCCTGGCCCACTACGCCCCCGACGGCCAGAAGCGACAGGAGCGGGTGGTGGACGGGGAGGGGGAGGAGTGGGGGGAAGTGGTGATGGTGGAGCTGGTCAACTGTCAGCTGGCTCTCTTCTCGCCGACCTCGCTCACGTGGCAGACGGGCGCCCCCCGACCCCCGCCCTGTCCCGGGGACCCCCCCGCCCCTCCCCCCACCGTCCTCTTCCTCAGGCCCGGGAGCAGCGGGGGCAGCCAGGTGTGTGAGATCAGCTACCCGCTGAGCGGTCAGCGTGGGGAGCCCTCTGTGCTGCTGGACCTGCCCGTCAAGGACGCGGTCCGGGCGGTGAGCAGCTCCTCGGGCCGCCACCTGGCCGTGCTGAGGGCCTGCCAGAAGGTGGAGGTGTTCTCCAGGCAGGGCGGCGGTGCCCTGTGCAGTCTGCACGTGCGGCAGGCCCTGAAGCAGGCCGTGCTCACCGACCTGTGCTTCTGCCGTCTGCAGGACCGCGAGGTGCTGCTGCTGGCAGAGAGCTTCCACAGCGTCATCCTCGTCACAGACCACCTCCACGACTGCCTCCTCACCGCCTTCTTCCCCGCACCCCACCCCCACCCCACGTGTCTCTCCACTGACGTCGCGGGCGGCCTGTGGATGGGGTTTGAGGGGGGAGAGGTGGTGGCGGGTGTCAGAGTCTCTGGGGAGGAGGAGGAGCCGGACTTTGAAGAGGTGGGTGTAGTCACGTGCTGTGGTCATGTCACGTGTTGAGGTTATGTCACGTGCTGTGGTCATGTCACGTGCTGTGGTCATGTGGTCATGTCACGTGCTGTGGCCACGTCACGTGCTGTGGTCATGTCACGTGTTGTGGTCATGTCAGTGCTGTTGTCATGTCACGTGCTTGGTCACGTCACGCGTTTGGGGTCATGTCCTGTGGTCATGTCACGTGTTGTGGTCATGTCAGTGCTGTTTTCATGTCACGTGCTTGGTCACGTCACGTGCTTGGGGTCATGTCCTGTGGTCGTGTCACGTGTTGTGGTCATGTCAGTGCTGTTGTCATGCCACGTGCTTGGTCACGTCACATGCTGTGGTCACGTCACATTGTGTGGTCATGTCACGTGCTTGGGGTCATGTCACGTGCTGTGATGACGTGCTGTGGTGACGTCACGTGCTGCTTTCCCTCTGTCCACTCGTGACAACAGTACACGTGTAGTAGTAGTTGTAGTAGTAGTAGTAGCAGTAGTAGCAGCAGCAGCAGCGGAAACCCCAGCAACAGCAACAGAAGTAGTATGAGCAGCAGCAGCAGCAACAGCAGTAGTAGTACTAGTAGCAGCAGCAGTAGTAGTAGCAATAGCAGTAGTAGTAGTAGGAGGAGCAGCAGCAGCATGCCTACCAGTATTAGTATCAGCAGCAGCAGTAGTAGTAGATGTTGGAGCTGTGTGTCACTGCTGTGAAAAACAGTGCTGTAATGTAGAGAGACCTGTGTGTGACTAAATCAGTGCTGTAATGTAGAGAGACCAGTGTGTGACTAAATCAGTGCTGTAATGTAGAGAGACCTGTGTGTGACTAAAACAGTGCTGTAACGTGTGTGTGACTAAATCAGTGCTGTGATGTAGAGACGTGTGTGACTAAATCAGTGCTGTAATGTAGAGACGTGTGTGACTAAATCAGTGCTGTGATGTAGAGAGACCAGTGTGTGACTAAATCAGTGCTGTACTGTAGAGACGTGTGTGACTAAATCAGTGCTGTAATGTAGAGAGACTTGTGTGTGACTAAATCAGTGCTGTAATGTAGAGAGACCTGTGTGTGACTAAATCAGTGCTGTAATGTAGAGAGACCTGCGTGTGACTAAATCAGTGCTGTGATGTAGAGAGACCAGTGTGTGACTAAATCAGTGCTGTGATGTAGAGAGACCAGTGTGTGACTAAAACAGTGCTGTGATGTAGAGAGACCTGTGTGTGACTAAATCAGTGCTGTGATGTAGAGAGACCAGTGTGTGACTAAAACAGTGCTGTGATGTAGAGAGACCTGTGTGTGACTAAATCAGTGCTGTGATGTAGAGACCTGTGTGTTACTAAATCAGTGCTGTAATGTAGAGACCTGTGTGTGACTAAATCAGTGCTGTAATGTAGAGAGACCTGTGTGTGACTAAATCAGTGCTGTGATGTAGAGAGACAAGTGTGCGACTAAAACAGTGCTGTAATGTAGAGAGACCTGTGTGTGACTAAAACAGTTCTGTGATGTAGAGAGACCAGTGTGTGACTAAATCAGTGCTGTAATGTAGAGAGACCTGTGTGTGACTAAAACAGTTCTGTAATGTAGAGAGACCTGTGTGTGACTAAAACAGTGCTGTAATGTAGAGAGACCTGTGTGTGACTAAAACAGTGCTGTGATGTAGAGAGACCTGTGTGTGACTAAAACAGTGCTGTAATGTAGAGACCTGTGTGTCACTAAAACAGTGCTGTAATGTAGAGAGGCCTGTGTGTGACTAAAACAGTGCTGTAATGTAGAGAGACCTGTGTGTGACTAAAGCAATGCTGTAATGCAGAGACCTGTGTGTGACTAAAACAGTGCTGTAATGTAGAGAGACCTGTGTGTGACTAAATTAGTGCTGTGATGTAGAGACCTGTGTGTCACTAAAACAGTGCTGTAATGTAGAGACCTGTGTGTGACTAAAACAGTGTTGTAATGTAGAGAGACATGTGTGTGACTAAAGCAGTGCTGTAATGTAGAGACCTGTGTGTGACTAAATCAGTGCTGTGATGTAGTGAGACCAGTGTGTGACTAAATCAGTGCTGTGATGTAGAGAGACCTGTGTGTGACTAAAACAGTGCTGTGATGTAGAGACCTGTATATGACTAAAACAGTGCTGTGATGTAGAGAGACCTGTGTGTCACTAAATCAGTGCTGTAATGTAGAGACCTGTGTGTCACTAAATCAGTGCTGTAATGTAGAGAGACCTGCGTGTGACTAAATCAGTGCTGTAATGTAGAGACCTGTGTGTCACTAAATCAGTGCTGTAATGTAGAGAGACCTGTGTGTGACTAAATCAGTGCTGTGATGTAGAGAGACCTGTGTGTGACTAAAACAGTGTTGTAATGTAGAGAGACATGTGTGTGACTAAATCAGTGCTGTAATGTAGAGACCTGTGTGTGACTAAATCAGTGCTGTGATGTAGAGACCTGTGTGTGACTAAATCAGTGCTGTGATGTAGAGAGACCTGTGTGTGACTAAATCAGTGCTGTAATGTAGAGAGACCTGTGTGTGACTAAAACAGTGCTGTGATGTAGAGAGACCTGTGTGTGACTAAAGCAATGCTGTAATGCAGAGACCTGTGTGTGACTAAAACAGTGCTGTGATGTAGAGAGACCTGTGTGTGACTAAAGCAATGCTGTAATGCAGAGACCTGTGTGTGACTAAAACAGTGCTGTGATGTAGAGAGACCAGTGTGTGACTAAATCAGTGCTGTAATGTAGAGAGACCTGTGTGTGACTAAAACAGTGCTGTGATGTAGAGAGACCTGTGTGTGACTAAATCAGTGCTGTAATGTAGAGAGACCTGTGTGTGACTAAAACAGTGCTGTGATGTAGAGACCTGTATATGACTAAAACAGTGCTGTGATGTAGAGACTTGTGTGTTACTAAATCAGTGCTGTAATGTAGAGACCTGTGTGTGACTAAAACAGTGCTGTAATGTAGAGAGACCTGTGTGTGACTAAATCAGTGCTGTAATGTAGAGAGACCTGTGTGTGACTAAAACAGTGCTGTAATGTAGAGACACCTGTGTGTGACTAAATCAGTGCTGTAATGTAGATACCTGCGTGTGACTAAAACAGTGCTGTAATGTAGAGAGACCTGTGTGTCACTAAATCAGTGCTGTAATGTAGATACCTGCGTGTGACTAAAACAGTGCTGTGATGTAGAGACCAGTGTGTGACTAAAATAGTGCTGTAATGTGGAGAGACCTGTGTGTGATTAAATCAGTGCTGTAATGTAGAGTAACCTGTTTGTCACTAAATCAGTGCTGTAATGTAGAGAGACCTGTGTGTCACTAAAACAGTTCTGTAATGTAGAGACGGTGTGTGTGTGTGTGTGTGTGTGTGTGTGTGTGTGTGTGTGTGTGTGTGTGTGTGTCTAAAACAGTGCTGTAATGTAGAGACGGTGTGTGTGTGTGTGTGTGTGTGTGTGTGTGTGTGTGTGTGTGTGTGTCTAAAACAGTGCTGTAATGTAGAGACAGTGTGTGTGTGTGTGTGTGTGTGTGTGTGTGTGTGTGTGTGTGTGTGTGTGTGTGTGTGTCTAAAACAGTGCTGTAATGTAGAGACAGTGTGTGTGTGTGTGTGTGTGTGTGTGTGTGTGTGTGTCTAAAACAGTGCTGTAATGTAGAGACGGTGTGTGTGTGTGTGTGTGTGTGTGTGTGTGTGTGTGTCTAAAACAGTGCTGTAATGTAGAGACAGTGTGTGTGTGTGTGTGTGTGTGTGTGTGTGTGTGTGTGTGTGTGTGTGTGTGTCTGTGTGTGTGTGTCTAAAACAGTGCTGTAATGTAGAGACGGTGTGTGTCTGTGGACCTCACGTGCAGGATGATGAAGGCTACATGGTGCCTGCGGACCTCTATCAAGACATCATGGCGCTGGGCCAGCCCTCCCCCTCCCCCAGCATACACGCAGCAGAGCCCGAACCCCCGGAGCTGCCCCCCAAGCTCTGCGACAGCCCGTCAGGGGGACACGATCCTGTGGAGCTGCCCCCACCACCTCCCCGCCGTCCAGGTACCGGCCCCAGCCCCCGGCTGAGGGCCACTCTGAAGAGACAGCTCCGGACCATGCTGCTGCCGCCAGACATGTCCCCCTTGCCTCCCCCCCAGGAGGACTCCCCACCCGACTCCCCACCGGCCTCGTCACCCCTCCCCAGCCCCCCTCCCTCTGCAGGGGCTCTGTCGTCTGGCGCCCACAGCAGTGAGGGGGTTCCCGGCGATAGGGCGCCTGGGGGGAACAGGCGGCGACCCCCTCCCCCTCCTCCCCCGGTCGTTCAGCGGGTCAGTCCCCGTCACCAGAACAAAGAGGACTGGGTACCAGGCCGGGGGCCCGCCCTTTCCCTCAGCCTGCACAAAGAGAGGCCTTCTGGTCCAAGGGAAGTCCCCATCCCTCCAAAGGTAGACCCCAACCCTCCAGAGGAAGAGCCCTACTCCCCAATGTTACCCCCCAAGCCCATAAAGGAAGAGCCTATACCCCCAAAGGAAGTCCCCAAGAAGGCCCCTAAGCCAACGTGGCCTGTCAAACCCTACACTGCAGCCAACAGGGATGCCAGTGACCAGCAAGATGGCTGATCAAAGGCAGGACTTGAGCCACCTGACACGTCACCTGACACGTGTGGAACTGTCCTTGTGTCCCCACCTTCAGGAAGACACGTGTAGAACTGTCCTTGTGCCATCACCTTCAGGAAAACACGTGTAGAACTGTCCTACTTGTGTCCCCACCTTCAGGAAGACACGTGTAGAACTGTCCTTGTGCCATCACCTTCAGGAAGACACGTGTAGAACTGTCCTCCTTGTGTCCCCACCTTCAGGAAAACACGTGTAGAACTGTCCTTGTGTCCCCACCTTCAGGAAGACACGTGTAGAACTGTCCTTGAGTCATCACCTTCAGGAAGACACGTGTAGAACTGTCCTCCTTGTTTCTCCACCAGCAGCGTAACCCAAAGCACTTTGTCATGCCTTGAGAAAAAAAAATTGATAGGAACAAAATAGAAAGATAATTATGATGATAAATAAGCAAACAAATGTAACACACACACACACACACACACACACACACACACACACACACACATATGCAGAACAGATATGCAAAAACATGTTGTTTCTCAGATGTGAAAACGCAAACTAATACACATAAATGTACACAAGCTCCGACACACACACACACACACACACACACACACACACACACACACACACACACACACACACAATCTCCCAAATTATCCTGCATCCCCCACACCCCCTTGCCCCCCTCCTCCACACAATCATACCTAGGCTACGTATCGCAGCTTCCACGGCACACACACACACACACACACACACACACACACACACACACACACACACACACACACACACACACACACACACACATACAGAGGCTGCCACTGATTGGCCGCAAGAGGGGTGGGACAAGATCTCCGATGGCAGGAACGTGGTGTCTAGCGTGTTGTTCAGTCTATTGTATTTAGAAATGCCCACAGAGACTCTGTTCCGTTTTGAAGAAATTAATGTGTGCAATGTTGGTTTGGAAATGATGCCAATATTCATTTGATTTGCAAAGCATCGTGCTCTACCTTTCATGCTAGACTTACGGCCGCTCCCTCTCTCTACCTTTATTTCTTTGAGGCGATCGATGGTGTGATGGCCTTGTACCTGTTCTTTTTGGTATTCTTTGACTTTTCTGAGGATTTCCGATTATCCTAGGTGTAGGCCGCTCGTTGTTGTTGCGTTACCAGCAAGTCTGTCAGCTTGCTCATTTCTCTTAACACCTGCATGTCCCGGGCAGTATTACCATGTGAGTTTTTTTATCTGAAAGTTGCGCATTGCCTCATGCCACTGTGGGCTTCCCATTCTGCTTTCAGTTTTCTGTATGAGGTTCATTGAGTCTGTTAGAATCATGGCATGTTGGTTTCCGGGCGTATGGACAGATGATAGCCACTGGAGAGCATGTGTCACAGCCTCAACTTCCATCGTTTGGCTGGAGGTTGTGACTTTGTAGGCAGCATTCTCTTCCCTAATTGTTTTTCCATTTTGTTTCTCAGTGAATCCCCAACCGGATTGGTCTTTGGTGACTGAGCCATCTGTGTATATGATGATGTCCTCTTCTTTACTGTTTTCTTCTATGAGTAGCTTCACTTCCGCATCAGTTTTGCCCTCTGGCCATTCCCGACAATGTCTTCCTAGAGTGGGTGAAATGGCTGTGTTGAATAGATGGATGAGGTTTTCGGGGTTTTTCTCCAATTCTTTTGTTTCTTTTAGGTCTTGAAGTCGGCATACTAGCTGGATTGTGTCTTTGCTTGGCCCATCCATGATCTTCCTCGTCCAAAACGGCCGTCTTTTGGTTCCTTGACTGCGTCGTGGAGTGGGTTTTGAGGGGTTTCTAATGCTCTGAGGTAGGTCTTAACCTGTTCTAACTTGTTTCTGGCTTGCACTGAAGGAAGGTCAAACAGGTATCGCATGGTTTCTGTGGGCGTGTCTTTTGTTGTTCCAAGGATCAGCCTCATAGCTTCATTTTGAACTCTCTAATTTTTAGGAGGCTGCTTTGAGACCAGTCCAGCTCAGTAGTCGATCACACTGAGAACGAGTGATTGATACAGCAGGAAGAGGTGGCGTTGTTCGATACCTTTGGTTGCCATTGCCTTTAAGACTGAAAGACCCTTTTTGCATTTGAGAATAGTATTTTCCGTATGTTTTCTGAAGGTCAGCATCCTGTCGAACTGTATTCCTAGGTAGCGTAGGCATCTGGTTGTCTCGATCTGAATTCCACCGAATGACACAGGTGGTGGTGATTTACTCGAGGTTTTGTTGTTGAGGGTGCACAGCAACGTTCGGGCTGCTGCTGTTCATCTTGTCAGTGTCAAACTTACTCCATACCTTCGTAGCAGCTCCATGAGGTGCGCAAACTGGACATTATTGTAGGCATCTTCAAGGTCGATTGCTACTGCCAGTGTTTCTTCTTTTCTTTGAAATCCTTCATATACCTCATATGCGAAAGTAGCCGCATTTTCCTATGTAGACCTACCCGTTCTGTAACCACCTTGATTTGAAGGGAGAATGTGTCTCTGTTCAAGATCCCTTGCAAGGTTCCTGGCTATTATGCATTCCATGAGCTTTTCAGCAATGTTTTACATGTTTAGGATTCGGTAGTCGCTTACCTGACGATGGTCCTTTCCTGGTTTGGGTATGGGTTTTAAGAAGCTGTGTGTCCAGTCCTCCGGCACATGTCCATTGTGGAAACTGTTTTGATACAGACTGAAAAGTTTGCTTCTGTCTCCTTCCGATAGTTCCTTGTCTGCTCATTCCAATCACAGTCAGTGCACCATTTTTTATTCCTATTTCAGTCCCATGTATGTGTCGCGTCTGTGATCAATAATTGAGTGTTCAAGAGTTTGACATACACTTTGCAAAATGCTCTGCCAGAATTGTCAATATAAGTATTTTCAAAATCAACATTTTTTTTTTTAAAGAAATTATCTCCCCCCTTTCAACACATCACATGTATGCATCGCGAATCAGGCAGTTTCTGACTTGGTAAAAGCATGGAAACTGGCAATGTCGTGTAGGACTCTTTTTCGGGCAGAAAAAAAGTTACACCTGTTTTACTTGAACAAAATGCACACACTGTGATAAATGTACCAGTTATCTCTGGTCTGAAGATCCTCCATGCCCCAACAGACGTCACAATTAAAATCTTGAAATCATAACAATGTGCACGTGTGTGTTATGGTGGTGGTGGTAGTGGGGTCTTTGGGTGTGTTTTTATGGGGACGTTAGGGGTGGGGAGTATACGTGTGTGTGTGTGTGTGTGTGTGTGTGTGTGTGTGTGTGTGTGTGTGTGTGTGTGTGTGTGTGTGTTCGTGTGCAGTGCAGTGCGCGCGTGTGTGTGTGTGTGTATCTAAGTGTGTGTGTGTGTGTGTGTGTGTGTGTGTGTGTGTGTGTGCACGAGACAGGGCACACTGCTGTACAAAAGGAGCTATTGAAGGCAGCACCACCTGTCACATTAAACTGGAGATACAAGGCAACGTGATCAGACAAAGAAAGACCATAAGGACACTGTGACATCAACTCCAGTCTGCAAGGCAATGTGATCAGACAAAGAAAGACCATAAGGACACTGTGACATCAACTCCAGTCTGCAAGGCAATGTGATCAGACAAAGACAGACCATGACGACACTGTGACATCAACTCCGGTCTGCAAGGCAATGTGATCAGACAAAGAAAGACCTTAAGGACAGTGTGACATCAACTCCGGTCTTCAAGGCAACGTGATCAGACAAAGAAAGACCATAAGGACACTGTGACATCAACTCCAGTCTGCAAGGCAATGTGATCAGACAAAGAAAGACCATGACGACACTGTGACATCAACTCCAGTCTGAAAGGCAATGTGATCAGACAAAGAAAGACCTTAAGGTCTCTGTGACATCAACTCCAGTCTGAAAGGCAATGTGATCAGACAAAGAAAGACCTTCAGGACACTGTGACATCAACTCCAGTCTGCAAGGCAATGTGATCAGACAAAGAAAGACCTTAAGGACAGTGTGACATCAACTCCGGTCTTCAAGGCAATGTGATCAGACAAAGAAAGACCTTAAGGACACTGTGACATCAACTCCAGTCTGCAAGGCAATGTGATCAGACAAAGAAAGACCTTAAGGTCTCTGTGACATCAACTCCAGTCTGCAAGGCAATGTGATCAGACAAAGAAAGACCATGACGACACTGTGACATCAACTCCGGTCTTCAAGGCAATGTGATCAGACAAAGAAAGACCTTCAGGACACTGTGACATCAACTCCAGTCTGAAAGGCAATGTGATCAGACAAAGAAAGACCTTCAGGACACTGTGACATCAACTCCAGTCTGCAAGGCAACGTGATCAGACAAAGAAAGACCATGACGACACTGTGACATCAACTCCAGTCTGCAAGGCAACGTGATCAGACAAAGAAAGACCACAAGGACACTGTGACATCAACTCCAGTCTGCAAGGCAATGTGATCAGACAAAGACAGACCATGACGACACTGTGACATCAACTCCAGTCTGCAAGGCAATGTGATCAGACAAAGAAAGACCTTAAGGACAGTGTGACATCAACTCCGGTCTTCAAGGCAATGTGATCAGACAAAGAAAGACCTTAAGGACAGTGTGACATCAACTCCGGTCTTCAAGGCAATGTGATCAGACAAAGAAAGACCTTAAGGACACTGTGGCATCAACTCCGGTCTGCAAGGCAGACAGCCATCGACGTTGGTATTTCGTTTTGGTATATCCCCTGTGTGTGCTACAACACCTTTTTACCGTCATCATCATCACCATCATCATCATCATCATCGGGAAGGTGGCAGAACGGTTAAAACGATTATCTGCCGATACAGTGTCCGTGAGGGTGTGGGTTCGAATCCTGCTCTTGCATTTTCTCCCTAGCTTGACTGGATCATCAAACTGTGCGTGCAGTCGTTCGGATGAGACGATAAACCGACGTCCCGTGTACTGCACACACACTTGCTCCACTGAAAAGGACCCAATGGCAACAAAATCGTTGTCCTCTGGCAAAATTATACAGAAGTAATCCAATGTGATAGGTACATAAATGCATATGAAATATATTTAACAAATAGTAAAGAGTGGTAACTCTCTCCATCACACAAGGTACACAACTTTGTCAGTGATGCTGACGCTATCGATTCAGCTAGCACACAGGTAAATAAAAGGTACATTGGAACAAACCCAGACACTTCCTTAACTGAAAAAGGAAGCGCCGAGCCTGTCCTTATACCGATCATTTGACATGTGCACACAGCAGCAAAGACAGAAGAAATGCACAAACACAAATTAGCTTTTATTCAAGACTGGCATAGCCTCTTTAATCCTGAACAAGCCACAAAGAACACATGGACAATACAGAACAAACACATGGTTGCCTCAGTGGTTTTTCAACTGGAAATTAAATTTTTTATGCATATGAAAATATGGAGACAATTGGAGTGATGGCCCAGAGGTAACGCGTCCGCCTAGGAAGCGAGAGAATTTGAGCGCGTTGGTTCGAATCACGGCTCAGCCGCCGATATTTTCTCCCCATTCACTAGACCTTGAGTGGTGGTCTGGACGCTAGTCATTCGGATGAGACGATAAACCGAGGTCCCGTGTGCAGCATGCACTTTGCACACGTAAATGAACCCACGGCAGCAAAAAGGTTGTTCCTGGCAAAATTCTGCAGAAAAATCCACTGTCCGCACTGGATGAATATTGTTGGTGTCACCACTCTGTGAGTAATGTTGGTGCACTCTGGTCAACTGTCAGCACTCTGTGAGTAATGTTGGTGCACTCTGGTCAACTGTCAGCACTCTGTGAGTAATGTTGGTGCACTCTGGTCAACTGTCAGCATTCTGTGAGTATTGTTGGTGCACTCTGGTCAACTGTCAGCATTCTGTGAGTATTGTTGGTGCACTCTGGTCAACTGTCACCACTCTATGAGTGATGTTGGTGCACTCTGGTCAACTGTCACCACTCTATGAGTGATGTTGGTGCACTCTGGTCAACTGTCACCACTCTATGAGTGATGTTGGTGCACTCTGGTCAACTGTCACCACTCTATGAGTGATGTTGGTGCACTCTGGTCAACTGTCACCACTCTAAGAGTAATGTTGGTGCACTCTGGTCAACTGTCAGCACTGGATGAAAACTGTTGGTGCACTCTGGTCAACTGTCAGCATTCTGTGAGTAATGTTGGTGCACTCTGGTCAACTGTCACCACTCTGTGAGTAATGTTGATGCACTCTGGTCAACTGTAACCACTCTAATGAGTAATGTTGGTGCACTCTGGTCAACTGTCAGCACTCTAACGAGTAATGTTGGTGCACTCTGGTCAACTGTAACCACTCTATAAGTAATGTTGGTGCACTCTGGTCAACTGTCACCACTCTGTGAGTGATGTTGGTGCACTCTGGTCAACTGTCACCACTCTGTGAGTAATGTTGGTGCACTCTGGTCAACTGTCAGCACTCTGTGAGTAATGTTGGTGCACTCTGGTCAACTGTCACCACTCTAAGAGTAATGTTGGTGCACTCTGGTCAACTGTCACCACTCTATGAGTAATGTTGGTGCACTCTGGTCAACTGTCAGCACTCTGTGAGTAATGTTGGTGCACTCTGGTCAACTGTCACCACTCTATGAGTAATGTTGGTGCACTCTGGTCAACTGTCACCACTCTATGAGTGATGTTGGTGCACTCTGGTCAACTGTCACCACTCTAAGAGTAATGTTGGTGCACTCTGGTCAACTGTCACCACTCTGTGAGTAATGTTGGTGCACTCTGGTCAACTGTCAGCACTCTGTGAGTAATGTTGGTGCACTCTGGTCAACTGTCACCACTCTATGAGTAATGTTGGTGCACTCTGGTCAACTGTCACCACTCTAAGAGTAATGTTGGTGCACTCTGGTCAACTGTCACCACTCTGTGAGTAATGTTGATGCACTCTGGTCAACTGTAACCACTCTAATGAGTAATGTTGGTGCACTCTGGTCAACTGTCAGCACTCTAACGAGCAATGTTGGTGCACTCTGGTCAACTGTGACCACTCTATAAGTAATGTTGGTGCACTCTGGTCAAGTGTCACCACTCTGTGAGTAATGTTGGTGCACTCTGGTCAACTGTCAGCACTCTGTGAGTAATGTTGATGCACTCTGGTCAACTGTCAGCACTCTGAGTGATGTTGGTGCACTCTGGTCAACTGTGACCACTCTGTGAGTAATGTTGGTGCACTCTGGTCAAGTGTCACCACTCTGTGAGTAATGTTGGTGCACTCTGGTCAACTGTCAGCACTCTGTGAGTAATGTTGATGCACTCTGGTCAACTGTCAGCACTCTGAGTGATGTTGGTGCACTCTGGTCAAGTGTCAGCACTCTGTGAGTAATGTTGGTGCACTCTGGTCAACTGTGACCACTCTGTGAGTAATGTTGGTGCACTCTGGTCAAGTGTCACCACTCTGTGAGTAATGTTGGTGCACTCTGGTCAACTGTCACCACTCTGTGAGTAATGTTGGTGCACTCTGGTCAACTGTCAGCACTCTGTGAGTAATGTTGGTGCACTCTGGTCAACTGTCAGCACTCTGAGTGATGTTGGTGCACTCTGGTCAACTGTCAGCACTCTGAGTGATGTTGGTGCACTCTGGTCAAGTGTCAGCACTCTGTGAGTAATGTTGATGCACTCTGGTCAACTGTCAGCACTCTGAGTGATGTTGGTGCACTCTGGTCAAGTGTCAGCACTCTGTGAGTAATGTTGGTGCACTCTGGTCTACTGTCACCACTCTGTGAGTGATGTTGGTGCACTCTGGTCAACTGTCAGCATTCTGTGAGTAATGTTGGTGCACTCTGGTCAACTGTCAGCACTCTGAGTGATGTTGATGCACTCTGGTCAACTGTCAGCACTCTGAGTGATGTTGGTGCACTCTGGTCAACTGTCACCACTCTATGAGTGATGTTGGTGCACTCTGGTCAACTGTCAGCATTCTGTGAGTAATGTTGGTGCACTCTGGTCAACTGTCACCACTCTATGAGTGATGTTGGTGCACTCTGGTCAACTGTCAGCATTCTGTGAGTAATGTTGGTGCACTCTGGTCAACTGTCAGCACTCTGTGAGTAATGTTGGTGCACTCTGGTCAACTGTCAGCACTCTGAGTGATGTTGGTGCACTCTGGTCAACTGTCAGCACTCTGTGAGTAATGTTGGTGCACTCTGGTCAACTGTCACCACTCTGTGAGTAATGTTGGTGCACTCTGGTCTACTGTCACCACTCTGTGAGTAATGTTGGTGCACTCTGGTCAACTGTCAGCATTCTGTGTGTAATGTTGGTGCACTCTGGTCAACTGTCACCACTCTGTGAGTAATGTTGGTGCACTCTGGTCAACTGTCACCACTCTATGAGTAATGTTGGTGCACTCTGGTCAGCTGTCACCACTCTATGAGTGATGTTGGTGCACTCTGGTCAGCTGTCACCACTCTGTGAGTGATGTTGGTGCACTCTGGTCAACTGTAAGCACTCTGTGAGTAATGTTGGTGCACTCTGGTCAACTGTAACCACTCTAACGAGTAATGTTGGTGCACTCTGGTCAACTGTAACCACTCTATAAGTAATGTTGGTGCACTCTGTTCAACTGTCACCACTCTGTGAGTAATGTTGGTGCACTCTGGTCAGCTGGTTGTGTTGAAGTGAGCGACTGACCACCAGCCCAAAGCTAAGCACAGTGTCTGTGAACTGCGCAGAGGAATGATCTGTGTGACAGAGCGAGTTTCGAATGCCTGTGGCCAGAGGAAGAACGAAATTTTTGTTTGTACATTTCGAGTACCTGTATGAATGTGAAAATATTTTGCACGTGGTAAGTGTGGGTGAATCGTGAGCTGTGCATGTTCATGTTTGTGTGTGTGCGTATATGTATGTGCTGTAGTGTCAGTCTGAATGCATCAGAGCTCGGGTGATGTGGTCTGTGTGCCTTGAATGTTCCGAACATCAGGTGGGAAAATTTATTTTATTGTTTATTCGAAATATAACTAATGATTGAATAGTTTGTGAATATAGTAGTTTTTGCTGTTAGTTTTGAAATGTTTGCTTTTTGATAAATCAATACTTTTTTTTGTGTATTTGTGTAATTTATAAGACGTGACTCATGAATGAATATTGTATTAATTGGAAAATTGTATGAATGCATGAGTGGTGTGAAAGAATAACAAATATAATAAAATAAAATAAGGGAACATTGAGAATTAGCTAGAAGGAATAATTCAAATGGAGTGTGCCGAGAGCTAAGAACTGGAAAAAAGTGTTGTCAGGGCTCCATGTGACTGGCCACGGAGTGGAGGGACCTTGAACTGGGATGTTCACTGAGGAGGTGCCCGAGTTTTCCCACGAGTGAGTGGGGTGGACACTACTGTGAGTAGGCTGCTGTCCAGCCTAGGACTACTGAGGCGATCCTGGGACTGGATCATCAGGTTTTTTCAAAGAAATTTGACTTGTGATAGTCAAGACAATTGTTCCTGTGTTAAGATTTTTTTTTTTTCAGGATGAAGAGAGCGTGAATGAAAGATTTTTTTTTCTTGGTTTTAATCATTATAATTGGCTCAGGGAAAAATTCCTTGTGTCTGTTTTTTTGTTTGTTTACTGAGAGAGTGAGAGACTGAAGACTGAACTCGCGAAAAAATATTTCTTCCATTAGCCTATCTTGTCTGTCTCCTCACCCCCTCTTAGTAACAATCTGTGACAGAAAGGTGTACGTGGTCCGATTCAGTGAACCAGGAAAATCCTGAAACGTGTATCATCCTACACGCTTTCAGTGGTAAACCAAGCCAGGAAAAACGTACTTGTAAGACTGATATAATGAAGTGTTGTTTGTATGTCGGTTTACATAACGCCTATTATTTGGTGTTTTGTTGCTTTTATTTTGACTTTGCCATCATATTTTCATATTAATTTTTGTTCAATATACTGTGCGTGCTTGTGTGTTGGAGATGGCGGCATACGTGTGTGTGTGTGTGTGTGTGTGTGTGTGTGTGTGTGTGTGTGTGTGTGTGTGTGTGTGTGTGTGTGTGCCCTGAGTCAGTGTGTGTGTGTGTGCGTGTGTGTGTGTGTGTGTGAGCGCGCGCCGTTTGTGCCAGTGTCAGTGTCGATGTGTGCGTCAGTGTGTGTGTGTGTGTGTGTGTGTGCGCGCGCGCGCGTCAGTGTGTGTGTGTGTGTGTGTGTGTGTGTGTGCCACGGTGTGTGTGTGCCACGGTGTGTGTGTGCCACGGTGTGTGTGTGTGTGTGTGCCACGGTGTGTGTGTGTGTGTGTGTGTGTGTGTGTGTGTGTGTGTGTGCCTGCCGTGTGTGTGTGTGTGCGTGTGTGTGTGTGTGTGTGTGGAGTCAGTTGTGACCGACTGTGTGTGTGTGTCGGTGTGTGTGTGTGTGTGTGTGTGTGTGTGCCAGTCAGTGTGTCAGTGTGTGTGTGTGTGTGTGTGTGAGCGCGCGCGCCGTTTGTGCCAGTGTCAGTGTCAATGTGTGTGTGTGTGTGTGTGTGTGTGTTTACCTGTGTGTTTGCCTGTGTGTGTGTGTATGTGTGTGTGTGTGTCAGTGAGTGTGTCGAGTCAGTTGTGACCGACGGTGTGTGTGTGTGCGTGTGTGTTAGTGTGTGTGTGTGTTTGCCTCTGTGTGTCAGTGTGTGTGTGTGTGTCAATGTGTGTGTGTGTGTGTGTGTGTGTGTGTGTGTGTGTGTGTGCCTGCCGTGTGTGTGCCAGTGTGTGTGTGTGTGTGTGTGTGTGTGTGTGTGTGTGTGTGTGTGTGTGTGTGTGTGTGTGTCAGTGTGTGTGTGTGTGTGTGTGTCAGTGTGTGTGTGTGTGTGTGTGTGTGTGTGTGTGCAACACTGTCAATGAGAAATCAAGATCACGATCCCCGCAGCAAGAAGAGCCAACACAGACAACGCTCCTTCCTATGTGTAATCCTGGAGTTCTTTCATGATTCAGTGTTCATGTGCGGATCCTCATCTTGAGATCTTTCCATACCTTTTGACGACCACAGGACCACTGATCATAACTTTTTGATTTATTTTATTATTATTATTCCCCCCCACCCACCCCCCCACCCGATAGATCTATTTTTAGATAAACACGGCAGGACTTTGCAAGGGACGTAACTTCGGTCATGTGATCATCAAAATGGCGATGAATGGAGGTGTTCGAACCAGCGAGGAGCAGTTGATGTGTCTGCAATGTCACGTAGTAAAATTTACAGAAAACATCGATGTCGCAAGCACTGCAGAAGCAAACGTCTCAGTTGAAGGGCTGCTGTCCTTGTCAAAAAAGGACGGATCGACAGCCATTTTCCGTCTGAACAAGGGGAGGGTTGTGGAGCTGTCAGCTGAGACAGGTACCTCTTTGAGGTCGTGCAAGAGGTAGGGGACTATGTATTGTGTTCCTGGTATTGAATGTATCGTATGGTGTTGTATTATAATTGATTTACTGTATTCCTTGTCGCAACAGATTTATTTGTGCGGAATCCACAGGGCGACCGCGCTGCTACAAATTTGCAGTGCAACACCACTACTTTCTTTAAAAAAAATAAAAAACAACAACAAAAACATTATTATTATTATTATTATTATTAAAAAGAAGTGGATTTTCCTGCAAAATTTGTGACAGGCTCACCTTTCGTTACCATGGGTTTTTTTGTGCTCAGAGTGCATGTTGCATATAGGACATCAGTTAATTGTCTCTCCCAAATGACGAGCATGCAGTAGCATGCAGTTCAAACACTGCACTACATCCCCGTATAGTTTCTTCCCCTCCACTCCTCTGTGTCAGTGTTACTGGCAGAGTGAAGTCAACACCTGTCTTGATGGGCGCAATAGCCGAGTGGTTTAGGTGTTGGACTTTCAGTCTGAGGGTCCCGGGTTCGAATCATGGTGACGGCGCCTGGTTGGTAAAGGGTGGAGATTTTTACGATATCCCAGGTCAACATGTGTGCAGACCTGCTAGTGCCTGAACCCCCTTCATGTGTATACGCATGCAGAAGATCAAATATGCACGTTAAAGATCCTGTAACCCAGTGTTCGGTGGGTTATGGAGACACTAAAATACCCAGCATGCATGAACAACGACAGAGTCATCGGCAAGTCAATGTTGGTCGTGTAACGGAAAGAAGAAGAAGACACCTTGTTCAGTTGTTGTGAACACAACTCATTCTGTCTTTTGGGAAACAACTGTGGATATTGCCCACCACTCAACCCAAGTCAAGGTCTAGTAGAGGGCCGAACAAAATCCTGGTCTATATCATATGGGTCTTGAATCCATGGAACCTCTCTTCATACTCAGCTGCCTTACTGTTAGTTTTCTCTGACATTCATAACTCACCACTGATTTTATACAGTCACAACTTGCCATTTATAGCATTGGTGATTCACCACTGATTTTATACAGTCACAACTTGCCATTTATACCATTGGTGATTCACCATTGAATTTATACACTCACAACTTGCCATTTATACCATTGGTGATGCACCATAAATCATTGATTTTATACAGTCACAACTTGGCATTTATACCATTGGTGATGCACCATTAGTTTTATACAGTCACAACTTGCCAGTCATACTTGCCACCATGATTTCAGGGTATTATTTCTAATATTAGATAACAACAGCAATAACAAATAATGCGTTTCCTTCACCATAATTTCAGGGTATTATTTCTAATATTAGATAACAACAACAACAATAACAAATAATGCGTTTCCTTCACCATAATTTCAGGGTATTTCTAATATTAGATAACAAAAACACCAACAACAAATAATGCGTTTCCTTCACCATGATTTCAGGGTATTATTTCTATTATTAGACAACAACAACAACAACAACAAATAATGCGTTTCCTTCACCTGTCACCATGATTTCAGGGTATTGTTTCTAATATTAGATAACAACACCAACAACAAATAATGCGTTTCCTTCACCATGATTTCAGGGTATTTTGGGACCGGTGGAGGCAGTCAGGGGACCAGTGCTGTGTGTTCTACACGCAGAATGACGCCGGCACTGTGCTGGAAGTGGCTGTCAGAGGGGACACTGTGTGTCTGCAGAGACAGCTGCTGTTGGCGCCGCTTCAGAAAGCCATTGGAGACTTCAGTGCGTTTCTTTGTGTCCCTTCTCTTTTCTGCAGCACTGTATAGTGTATGTGTTGCTGCTTTATACTTTGGGTAGCTTAGACAAAGTTAGAGGGATATGTTTGTGTGTGTGTGTGTGTGTGTGCACGCACGCACACATGTGTCTTCTGCATGTGTACATTTGAGATGCATTTGTGTGTGTGTGTTGTGCATCTGGATATATGTGTGTGTGTGTGTGTGTGTTATGTGTGTGTGTTTATGTGTCTGTGTGTTTGTGTATGTATACATGTATCTGTTTACATGTGAGAGACAGTGTATGTGTCTGTGTGTGTGTGTTCTTCATATGTGTGTTTCACTGTTTGTGTGTATCTGTTAGTGGGGTGTGTGTGTGTGTGTGTGTGTGTGTGTGTGTGTGTACATCTGTGTGTGTGTGTGTGTGACTCGGCTTATATCACAGATTGACAAAGTTTACATTTGGGCCAACAGCAAAGTGAGAGCTGTATTAACTATTATCAATGGTTTCTCCAGTCAATGGGAAACAATTTACAGCTTAGTCTTTTGTGAAGGACTATGACTCTCAAACTAGGAGGCAAAATTGCACTGGTTCTTAGTGCTGCAGCCTTGTGGGCTAGTTGGCCTTTGGGAACCATCCCAACACCGACTGTCCTGAAACCCACATGGCCGAGAGAGTGGGGATGTAACTTGGCAAGACACTCTCCACTATAATCAAATTCTAGCCCAAATCGTCGGAACAGCAGTTGCCTCCTCTGCTGTTCTGATGGTCATGGTAAGACACGACTGACTATCATATATATAAGTGTGTGTGTGTGTGTGTGTGTGTGTGTGTGTTCATCTGCATGTGTGTGTGTGTAGTAAAAGAGCAGGGACCAACGACACAAATGGTAATGGAAGGCTCACCTTTTGCTTAAATTTCAATGATGTGTTGACAGGCAAGACGCCCGTGTCGTCTGTCAGACTGGCCGGCTATGAACAGGGCTACCTGCTATTTGAGGTCAACAGGGACACGCTGTGTGCTGCGGAGATCGACAACAACCTGTGCTTGCCGTGTTCCTGGGTCCACCTGCCGGCAGACCCACAGGGGGACACGGCACCCTGTTTCCAGGTAGCTGCTGGTGCCGTCATCGTCATGCATTCACAGGAACAGCTCCTGCGTATCCTTTTCTCTTGCTCACTCTGCCTGCAAGTGTGAAGTGATGTCAAGCATGAAACAGTTGAAAGAAATAACATGAGCCATTTTCTGTTTAATCTTCATTTTAATTACACATACTTAACCGTGACCCACTAGTGCAGACTTCGGCAGGGGTCTGACATTCCTGTCCTGTGCAAACTACTATCCGCCTATGCGGAGAAAACGAAAGTAGCTACAGCCGATAACCTCCCGGAAGTAGGTAACCTCCCCTTTGCCCCCCTGACTAGCGCCCTCTTTTTCCGGCAGCCATCATGACTCTTGTTCCTGTGCTCTTCATATGGCTAAGTTTTTTTTTCGTATTTTCTGTCTGTCTGTCGATTCTCTGGCATTCTTGTTTTTTGTCAAATTATGTCTCCAACCAGGTCACATAATTATATAGCTCGATTGGGCGATCGCCCTAAAATTAAGGCGCGATGGCAGTCGATTCACTGACACTCTGGGCCCTCTACTCCTGGCCCTCTCACCAACGCCAACCCGCCGCCTCCTCTAATCTTCATTTCAGGTTTCTGGAAGTCTTTTCTTGAGCAGCTGGTTTACAAATCATAAAGTTTTAAAACGTACTATATTTTTCTTGAAAAGAAACTGTTATCATCTTGACCATATAATTATTGTTTTCATGTCAGAGCACTTTCTGCGATGGTGGAGGGCAAACAGTGAGGCATGCATGCAAGCATTCACAGACAGAATATACAGCAAAAACAAACACCCCTAAAAAAAACAACTAAAAACAAAAACAAAAAAATGCCCTATCAAAAGCCACACAAATTTTGCACACACGCACACACACACACTCCTGGTTTCTAAAGACTTTTGGATAAGTCAGTGTGTTTCTCTCTTTTAAAAGCCTGGTCATTAACAATATCCTATGAGGCCTACAGTTCTCTCTTTTAAAAGCCTGGTCATTAACAATATCCTATGAGGCCTACAGACTTTTGTTCATGTTTTAAATCCTGTCTCTTTTTGCCCCCTCCTCCCTCTCACTGCAAAACAAACATGTTCCTGCCACTTACATTCTTGTCTGTAGGCTCATGGCTCTGATTGCAAGAACACCAAGAATCCATCTTTTCAAACTAGCTTTTCTTAATCAGGTGTTTGATTGTGGAATGTAATGTGACCCAGTTTTAAAGATTACACATTTCAGAAGTATCCGTGTCGTTCAAAACATGTAAAATGCATTTAATTACACATACTTAACCCTGACCCAACTAGTGCAGACTCCGGCAGGGGTCTGACATTCCTGTCCTGTGCAAACTACTATCCGCCTATGCGGAGAAAACTAAACTACGGCCGATAACCTCCCGGAATAAATGCATTACCTTACTGCGTTGCTTTACTTCTTGTTTAATAATTTTAGTGCGTATTCAGTGAAAACTGTGTGACTGTGCTGTGTCTATTACACACAGAATTTCATTTATTATTGTTATTATGTCTTGGCTTTCGTTGTTTTGGATTGATTCATTGATTGATTCATTTAGTTAGTTAATTAGTTACCTAGTTATTTATTTAGTTATTTAGCTATTCCCTTATTTATTTTTTCAGTTTTGATTTGAACAAGGAGTCAAAGCAGGTAGACTGGTGTATGTACACCACAGTGCATCTCCTTAACTCTCTCCATACGAACGGCGAAAGAGACGACGTTAACAGCGTTTCACCCCAGTTACCATCATCAAAATATTGCAAGCGGAACGCTCTTATACTGAAGAGGTGAATATTGACAAAGAATACCACAATTCTTAAGACGGAAGCTAAAGGTTGGGTCATTAAGACACCCACTGGACATCCGAGGGGTCTGTGTAGAGGAGAAGAGAGGACTGGCCGTACTGAGTGAGTTAAGAGAAACAGAAAGGGAAGGAAGCTGGGCTGCCTCACTCTAAACATTGTGTGTACATGAACAACAGTAACACTGACTGGCGCCATAGCCGAATGGTTAAAGTGTTGGACTTTTGATCTGAGGGTCTCGGGTTCGAATCACGGTGACGGTGCCTGGTGGGTAAATGGGTGGAGATTTTTACGATCTCCCAGGTCAACATATGTGCAGACCTGCCAGTGCCTGAACCCCCTTCGTGTGTATGCGCAAGCATGAGATCAAATACGCACGTTAAAGACCCTGTAATGCATGTCAGCGTTCGGTGGGTTATGGAAACAAGAACATACCCAGCATGCACACCCCTGAAAACGGAGTATGGCTGCCTACATGGCCTGGTAAAAATGGTCATACACGTAAAAAGCCCACTCGCGTACGAGTGAACGTGGGAGTTGAAGCCCACGAACGCAGAAGAAGAAGAACAACAACAACAACAGTAACACACTGGTCAGGCCTTTACAGTCTGCCTCACTCTAAACATTGTGTGTACATGAACAACAGTAACACACTGGTTAGGCCTTTACAGTCTGCCTCACTCTAAACATAGTGTGTGTGTACATGAACAACAGTAACACACTGGTTAGGCCTTTACAGTCTGCCTCACTCTAAATATAGTGTGTGTGTACATGAACAACAGTAACACACTGGTTAGGCCTTCACAACCTGCCTCACTCTAAACATTGTGTGTGTGTACATGAACAACAGTAACACACTGGTTAGGCCTTTACAGTCTGCCTCACTCTAGACATAGTGTGTGTGTACATGAACAACAGTAACACACTGGTTAGGCCTTCATAGCCTGCCTCACTCTAAAAATAGTGTGTGTGTGTGTACATGAACAACAGTGACACACTGGTTAGGCCCTTACAGTCTGCCTGACTCTAAATATAGTGTGTGTGTACATGAACAACAGTAACACTGGTTAGACCTTTACAGTCTGCCTCACTCTAAACATAGTGTGTGTGTACATGAACAACAGTAACACACTGGTTAGGCCTTTACAGTCTGCCTCACTCTAAACATAGTGTGTGTGTACATGAACAACAGTAACACACTGGTTAGGCCTTTACAGTCTGCCTCACTCTAAACATAGTGTGTGTGTACGTGAACAACAGTAACACTGGTTAGACCTTTACGGTCTGCCTCACTCTAAACATAGTGTGCGTGTACACGAACAACAGTAACACACTGGTTAGGCCTTCACAACCTGCCTCACTCTAAACATAGTGTGTGTGTACATGAACAACAGTAACACACTGGTTAGGCCTTCACAACCTGCCTCACTCTGAACATAGTGTGTGTGTAGTTGAAAAATAGTAAACAAAAAGGAAAAAAATACAAATAAGTAAACACATAATGAATAGAAATATGGAAAAAAATAGATGAATGTAGATTAAAATAGGAAAGAGACATTGGTCTAATAAAAACCAAGAAAGCTTTTTCTTTTTCAGTTTTGCCGAGAGGGTGAGGCGTAACAGCAACAGCAACAACATAAAACACGATTTTGTTTTCTCTCAGCTATGTCCTTTGACTTGAAGTGATGATGTGAAGTGGTACAGTGTCATGTCTGTATGAAGTGAAATGTGAAATTCTGTCTTTAAGGTCTGTGATGTATGAGCTATGATCTGTATTTTGAGTGTTACTGTTATGTTGTGCATGATCGATGATGTTCTGTGAGTGTATACGTACGTAAGTTGTTAGGGTTTGATGTTTGTGTAGTGTTCAGCATGGAAGTGGTTATTGCAGAGTTTAAATGCATGTTTTATACATTCATTGTACAGCTTTACCCAGCATGTTTGACGCTGAAAGGCGCTATATAAATGGAATAATAATCAGGACTGTACAAGCTGTTGCCTTAACCCAGCATGTTTGACGCTGAAAGGCGCTATATAAATGGAATAATAATCAGGACTGTACAAGCTGTTGCCTTAACCCAGCATGTTTGACGCTGAAAGGCGCTATATAAATGGAATAATAATCAGGACTGTACAAGGTGTTGCCTTAACCCAGCTGACAGTCATCCACAGCCTGTGTGACGGAAAGCTGCTGTGTCAGATCGACCTGGAGCCAGTCGGCTTCCCCGCTCCCATGCCGAGGGGTCAGGGGGCAAAGGTCAGTGAAGGCCATGACCCCTGGTCAGTGACCCCTGCTCTGGACCGCCTGGTGTGGCTGGACCCCCAGGGGGCTGTGCTCTGTCTGGACCTAGAGCAGTACGTCCGCGCCAAACCGCATGTGGTGCGGCTTTCAGAGAGCAGCCCTGGGAGCCGTGCCCGCACCGGTGTGGGACAGAGGCTGCGCACATGCGGGGGTGGTGGTGGCGGGTGGTGGTGGAGGTACCGGCTGGCCGACTGTCATCGTCAGCAGGTGGCCGCCTCCCTCCGCCCCCGCTGGCTCCCTGCCAAACTGACCTCCACCCTGTCTGAGGTCAAGAAGGTCAAGGTCAGGGAGGTCCCCGCCTGCGGGTTTTGGGGACAGCTGCAGAGGACGCGTGGGAAGGGGGTGGGGGAGGCGGGGTACGTGAAGCGGGTGGGGCTGGGGGTGGGGAGTGTGGTGGGGGCGGGGCTCAGGGTGAGGGAGGTGTGGTGCAGTGGTGCGGTGCTGACGGTGCTGCTGGTGTCCGGTGCTGACAGCGACTGCACCGCCCTGGGTCTGGTGCACCTGGCCTCGGGCAGGATCTATCTTCACAGGTCAGTGTGTGTGGGTGTGTGGGTGTGAGGGGGAGCGTAGTGGGTGTTTTTGTGTGTGTAGTGTGTGTATTCTGTGTGTCGTGTATGTAGTGTGTATTGTGTGTTTGTGATGTGTGTTGTGTGTGTAATGTGTTGTGTGTGTAATGTGCATAGAGTGTGTTGTGCGTGTAGTGTGTATTTGTGTAGTGTGTGTAATGTGTGCGTAGTGTGTGTAGAGTGTTATTGTGCGTGAAGTGTGCATAATGTGTGTGTGGGGGGGATTGTAGTGTGTGTTGTATGTTGCTGTATTTTGTGTATGTGAGTGTGTTAGGGGGGGTGTGGTGTGTGTGTGTGTCCATGTGTCAGTGTGTTTGTATGTGTCTGTGTATGCCTGGGTGTGCCAGTCAGAGAGTGTGTGCACATGCTGACCCATCGAAAACCAGATGAAAAAGTCCAGACCTGTGTACCTGTATGCCCTCGGTTCCAGCGTTCCCAGTGACCACATTCCAATCGTGACGCCGGCGGTGAGCCTTCCCATCATGCTTCTGTCCCCAGGGGGCCTGGTGCTGCTGTCGGTGCCCGGGGAGCCTGACCAGGAGGACATCGTCAGTCAGGTACAGCCCACCTCACGCTGTCTGTCTGTCTGTCTGTCTGTCTGTGACAGTGGTGGCTTAGTGCTAATGCCGCAGGTGGGGACTGTCCAGTAGAACAGTACGACAGGTACCTATCCAACAGAACAGTATGACAGGTACCTGTCCAACAGAACAGTATGACAGGTACCTGTCCAACAGAACAGTCTGACAGGTACCTATCCAGTAGAACAGTCTGACAGGTACCTATCCAGTAGAACAGTCTGACAGGTACCTGTCCAGTAGAACAGTCTGACAGGTACCTATACAGTAGAACAGTATGACAGGTACCAATCCAGTAGAACAGTCTGTCAGGTACCTATCCAACAGGGCAGTCTGACAGGTACCTACCCAACAGAATAGTGTGACAGGTACCTATCCAACAGAACAGTCTGTCAGGTCCAGGAGAACAGTCTGACAGGTACCTATCCAGTAGAACAGTCTGACAGGTACCTATCTGACAGGTACCTATCCGGTAGAACAGTATGCCAGGTACCTGTCAAGAAGAACAGTCTGACAGGTACCTATCCAACAGAACAGTCTGACAGGTACCTATCCAACAGAACAGTCTGACAGGTACCTATCCAACAGATCAGTCTGTCAGGTACCTATCCAGTAGAACAGTCTGACAGGTACCTGTCAAGAAGAACAGTCTGACAGGTACCTATCCAACAGAACAGTCTGACAGGTACCTATCCAGTAGAACAGTCTGACAGGTACCTATCCAGTAGAACAGTCTGACAGGTACCTATCCAGTAGAACAGTCTAACAGGTACCAATCCAACAGAACAGTCTGACAGGTACCTATCCAGTAGAACAGTATGACAGGTACCAATCCAACAGAACAGTCTGACAGGTACCTATCCAACAGAACAGTCTGACAGGTACCTATCCAACAGAACAGTCTGTCAGGTACCTGTCCAGCAGAACAGTCTGACAGGTACCAATCCAGTAGAACAGTCTGACAGGTACCAATCCAGTAGAACAGTCTGACAGGTACCTATCCAACAGAACAGTCTGACAGGTACCTATCCAGTAGAACAGTCTGTCAGGTCAGTAGAACAATCTGTCAGGTACCTGTCCAACAGAGCAGTCTGACAGGTACCTATCCAACAGATCAGTCTGTCAGGTACCTATCCAACAGAACAGTCTGACAGGTACCTATCCAACAGAACAGTCTGACAGGTACCTATCCAACAGAACAGTCTGTCAGGTACCTATCCAGTAGAACAGTCTGACAGGTACCTATCCAACAGAACAGTCTGTCAGGTACCTATCCAGTAGAACAGTCTGACAGGTACCTATCCAGTAGAACAGTCTGACAGGTACCTATCCAGTAGAACAGTCTGACAGGTACCTATCCAACAGAACAGACTGACAGGTACCTGTCCAACAGAACAGTCTGACAGGTATCCAACAGAACAGTCTGTCAGGTACCTATCCAGTAGAACAGTCTGACAGGTACCAATCCAGTAGAACAGTCTGACAGGTACCTATCTGACAGGTACCTATCCGGTAGAACAGTATGACAGGTACCTATCCAGTAGAACAGTGTCAGGTACCTATCCAACAGAACAGTCTGACAGGTACCTATCCAACAGAACAGTCTGACAGGTACCTGTCCAACAGAACAGTCTGACAGGTACCTATCTGACAGGTACCTATCCAGTAGAACAGTCTGACAGGTACCTATCCAGTAGAACAGTGTCAGGTACCTATCCAACAGAACAGTCTGACAGGTACCTGTCCAACAGAACAGTCTGACAGGTACCTGTCCAACAGAACAGTCTTCACTGCACCCTGACAGGTACCTCTGCGATGGCGGTGTTTTTTCAGGTGATGCTCCACAGCGGGGCGCAGACCACAGACAGTCTGTGTCAGCTGAACAACTGGAGTGGTACCACTGTGCCTCTGCAGGCTCTGGAGCTGGGCCTGAGGCAGCACCAGTTGGACACCCTCACCTTCTTCCTTCACTCCAAGCAGCACGGTCAGTGGATGTTTAGTTATTGTGTCCTTCACTCCACACAGCATGGTCAGTGGATGTTTAGTTATTGTGTCCTTCACTCCACACAGCATGGTCAGTGGATGTTATTGTGTCCTTCACTCCACACAGCATGGTCAGTGGATGTTTAGTTATTGTGGCCTTCACTGCACACAGCATGGTCAGTGGATGTTATTGTGTCTACACAGCATGGTCAGTGGATGTTATTGTGTCCTTCACTCCAAGCAGCACGGTCAGTGGATGTTATTGTGTTCACTCCACACAGCATGGTCAGTGGATGTTATTGTGTCCTTCACTCCACACAGCATGGTCAATGGATGTTATTGTGTCCTTCACTCCACACAGCATGGTCAGTGGATGTTATTGTGGCCTTCACTCCACACAGCATGGTCAGTGGATGTTTAGTTATTGTGGCCTTCACTGCACACAGCATGGTCAGTGGATGTTATTGTGTCCTTCACTCCACACAGCATGGTCAGTGGATGTTATTGTGTCCTACACTCCACACAGCATGGTCAGTGGATGTTATTGTGTCCACACAGCATGGTCAGTGGATGTTATTGTGTCCTTCACTCCACACAGCATGGTCAGTGGATGTTATTGTGTCCTACACTCCACACAGCATGGTCAATGGATGTTATTGTGTCCTTCACTCCACACAGCATGGTCAGTGGATGTTTAGTTATTGTGTCCTTCACTCCACACAGCATGGTCAGTGGATGTTTAGTTATTGTGTCCTTCACTCCACACAGCATGGTCAGTGGATGTTATTGTGTCCACACAGCATGGTCAGTGGATGTTATTGTGTCCTTCACTCCACACAGCATGGTCAGTGGATGTTATTGTGTCCACACAGCATGGTCAGTGGATGTTATTGTGTTCACTCCACACAGCATGGTCAGTGGATGTTATTGTGTCCTTCACTCCACACAGCATGGTCAGTGGATGTTATTGTGTCCTTCACTCCACACAGCATGGTCAGTGGATGTTATTGTGTCCACACAGCATGGTCAGTGGATGTTATTGTGTCCTTCACTCCACACAGCATGGTCAGTGGATGTTATTGTGTCCTTCACTCCACACAGCATGGTCAGTGGATGTTATTGTGGCCTTCACTCCACACAGCATGGTCAGTGGATGTTATTGTGTCCTTCACTCCACACAGCATGGTCAGTGGATGTTATTGTGTCCTTCACTCCACACAGCATGGTCAGTGGATGTTATTGTGTCCTTCACTGCACACAGCATGGTCAGTGGATGTTATTGTGTCCTTCACTCCACACAGCATGGTCAGTGGATGTTATTGTGTCCTTCACTCCACACAGCATGGTCAGTGGATGTTTAGTTATTGTGTCCTTCACTCCACACAGCATGGTCAGTGGATGTTATTGTGTCCACACAGCATGGTCAGTGGATGTTATTGTGTCCACACAGCATGGTCAGTGGATGTTATTGTGTCCTTCACTCCACACAGCATGGTCAGTGGATGTTATTGTGTCCTTCACTCCACACAGCATGGTCAGTGGATGTTATTGTGTCCTTCACTCCACACAGCATGGTCAGTGGATGTTATTGTGTCCACACAGCATGGTCAGTGGATGTTATTGTGTCCACACAGCATGGTCAGTGGATGTTATTGTGTCCTTCACTCCACACAGCATAGTCAGTGGATGTTATTGTGTCCTTCACTCCACACAGCATGGTCAGTGGATGTTATTGTGTCCTTCACTGCACACAGCATGGTCAGTGGATGTTATTGTGTCCTCCACTCCACACAGCATGGTCAGTGGATGTTATTGTGTCCTTCACTCCACACAGCATGGTCAGTGGATGTTACTGTGTCCTTCACTCCACACAGCATGGTCAGTGGATGTTATTGTGTCCACTCCACACAGCATGGTCAGTGGATGTTATTGTGTCCGCACAGCATGGTCAGTGGATGTTATTGTGTCCTTCACTCCACACAGCATGGTCAGTGGATGTTATTGTGTCCTTCACTCCACACAGCATGGTCAGTGGATGTTATTGTGTCCTTCACTCCACACAGCATGGTCAGTGGATGTTATTGTGTCCACACAGCATGGTCAGTGGATGTTATTGTGTCCTTCACTCCACACAGCATGGTCAGTGGATGTTATTGTGTCCACACAGCATGGTCAGTGGATGTTATTGTGTCCTTCACTCCACACAGCATGGTCAGTGGATGTTATTGTGTCCTTCACTCCACACAGCATGGTCAGTGGATGTTATTGTGTCCTTCACTCCACACAGCATGGTCAGTGGATGTTATTGTGTCCTTCACTCCACACAGCATGGTCAGTGGATGTTATTGTGTCCTTCACTCCACACAGCATGGTCAGTGGATGTTATTGTGTCCACACAGCATGGTCAGTGGATGTTATTGTGTCCACACAGCATGGTCAGTGGATGTTATTGTGTCCACACAGCATGGTCAGTGGACGTTATTGTGTCCTTCACTCCACACAGCATGGTCAGTGGATGTTATTGTGTCCTTCACTCCACACAGCATGGTCAGTGGATGTTATTGTGTCCTTCACTCCACACAGCATGGTCAGTGGATGTTATTGTGTTCTTCACTCCACACAGCATGGTCAGTGGATGTTATTGTGTCCACACAGCATGGTCAGTGGATGTTATTGTGTCCTTCACTCCACACAGCATGGTCAGTGGATGTTATTGTGTCCTTCACTCCACACAGCATGGTCAGTGGATGTTATTGTGTCCTTCACTCCACACAGCATGGTCAGTGGATGTTATTGTGTCCACACAGCATGGTCAGTGGATGTTATTGTGTCCACCACTCCACACAGCATGGTCAATGGATGTTATTGTGTCCTTCACTCCACACAGCATGGTCAGTGGATGTTATTGTGTCCTTCACTCCACACAGCATGGTCAGTGGATGTTATTGTGTCCACACAGCATGGTCAGTGGATGTTATTGTGTCCTTCACTCCACACAGCATGGTCAGTGGATGTTATTGTGTCCTTCACTCCACACAGCATGGTCAGTGGATGTTATTGTGTCCTTCACTCCACACAGCATGGTCAGTGGATGTTATTGTGTCCACACAGCATGGTCAGTGGATGTTATTGTGTCCACACAGCATGGTCAGTGGATGTTATTGTGTCCACTCCACACAGCATGGTCAGTGGATGTTATTGTGTCCACACAGCATGGTCAGTGGATGTTATTGTGTCCACTCCACACAGCATGGTCAGTGGATGTTATTGTGTCCTTCACTCCACACAGCATGGTCAGTGGATGTTTAGTTATTTTCTCGAGCGGTAAAGAGCTTCGTCAGCAGATACTGTAGTTATTGCTTTGTGGACAGTGAACATCATGGTCAGTTCATTCTGCATTCATTAGTTGTGTTCTTCAACACAAAGAGCATGGCCAGTAGATATTTCAGTAATTGTATTCTTGAGCTGTGTTCTTCAACACTAAGAGCATGGCCAGCAGATATTCCAGTAATTGTATTCTTTAGCCGTGTTCTTCGACACTAAGAGCATGGCCAGTAAATATTCCAATAATTGTATTCTTTAGGTGTAAGCAGCATGACAATTAAAATAGTTACACTTGCAGGCAGGAAAAAAACTGACAAAAAACAACCACCAAAACATACCCAAGCCAGCATCCAAAATTTTTATTTCACTCAAAGAATTCTGTTGTGTCAAACAATAATACAATGTTATGCAAAACAATGCAGTCCAAACAGCAGTATGGTCAGTAAAGCTTGCATTCAGTAGCTTCAACAGTCAGCAGTATGTTCAGTAAAGCTTTCATTCAGTAGCTTCAACAATCAGCAGCATGGTCAGTAAAGCTTGCATTCAGTAGCTTCAACAATCAGCAATATGGTCAGTAAAGCTTGCATTCAGTAGCTTCAACAGTCAGCAGTATGGTCAGTGAAGCTTGCATTCAGTAGCTTCAACAGTCAGCAGTATGGTCAGTAAAGCTTTCATTCAGTAGCTTCAACAGTCAGCAGTATGGTCAGTAAAGCTTGCATTCAGTAGCTTCAACAGTCAGCAGTATGGTCAGTAAAGCTTGCATTCAGTAGCTTCAACAGTCAGCACTATGGTCAGTAAAGCTTGCATGCAGTAGCTTCAACAGTCAGCACTATGGTCAGTAATGCTTGCATTCAGTAGCTTCAACAGTCAGCAGTATGGTCAGTAAAGCTTTCATTCAGTAGCTTCAACAGTCAGCAGTATGGTCAGTAAAGCTTGCATTCAGTAGCTTAAACAGTCAGCAGTATGTTCAGTAAAGCTTGCATTCAGTAGCTTCAACAGTCAGCAGTATGGTCGGTAAAGCTTGCATTCAGTAGCTTCAACAGTCAGCAGTATGTTCAGTAAAGCTTGCATTCAGTAGCTTCAACAGTCAGCAGTATGGTCGGTAAAGCTTGCATTCAGTAGCTTCAACAGTCAGCAGTATGGTCAGTAAAGCTTGCATTCAGTAGCTTCAACAATCAGCAGTATGGTCAGTGCAGCTTGCATTCAGTAGCTTCAACAGTCAGCACTATGGTCAGTAATGCTTGCATTCAGTAGCTTCAACAGTCAGCAGTATGTTCAGTAAAGCTTGCATTCAGTAGCTTCAACAGTCAGCAGTATGGTCAGTAAAGCTTGCATTCAGTATCGCTTAACCAGCCAACAGTCTTCATGATGACGGACTATTTTTGATTCTTCATGATGGCAGACTGTGTTCTGTGTTGTCTGCAGTGTTTTCTGGTCGGTCAGTGGAGGCTGGCTCCCCCCACCTGTCCCCAGCATGGAGTGATGGAGCACACCTGTCCACCATGACCCAGTTACTGCCGGCGCTGGAGCTGTTCCTCAAGGTCATCAGGGGTGACCTTGCCGACCTGTCGCCCCCCCGGGAGTTCCGCTGTCGCCTGTTGGGCCAGACGCTGGAGTTTGTGCACGACCTGCTGAAGGATGGCGCCATGCGGCGAGGCCAGCTGACAGGGCCCGGCACTCCGCGTGCTGAGAGAGATGACCTGGACTCCGCCATGCAGGTCTGCTTCTTGTCTCCCTTTGCTCGTGTCCTTGCTTGTCTGCCTTGATGATGATGATATGGATACTTATATAGTGCCTATCCTCAATCAGAGACCAAGCTCGAAGGGCTTTGCCAGCTTGGGGTCATCTGCGCAGCAGGCTGGCAACCTGGGTAGAGCTGAGTCACAGCTGTCATTTAGATGCTCATCATTCATTTCCTGTGTCATTCAATCAGGTTTCAGTCACACATACATATATTCGTACAGACATATAATATTGTATGTGCATGACCATTTTTTATTTTATTTTATATACCAGGCCATGTAGGCAGTCATACTCTGTTTTCAGGGGGTGTGCATGCTGGGTGTGTTCTTGTTTCCCTGACCCACTGAACACTGACATGGATTACAGGATCTTTAACATGCGTATTTGATCTTCTGTGTGCATTTTCACATGAAGGGGCTTCAGGCATTTGGCTTGTGTCCTTGTCTCCCTTGGCCTGTGTCCTTGTCTCCCTTGGCCTGTGTCCTTGTCTCCCTTGGCCTGTGTCCTTGTCTCCCTTGGCCTGTGTCCTTGTCTCCCTTGGCCTGTGTCCTTGTCTCCCTTGGCCTGTGTCCTTGTCTCCCTTGGCCTGTGTCCTTGTCTCCCTTGGCCTGTGTCCTTGACTCCCTTGGCTTTGTGTCCTTGTCTCCCTTGGCCTGTGTCCTTGCTTGTCTCCCTTGGCCTGTGTCCTTGTCTCCCTTGGCCTGTGTCCTTGCTTGTCTCCCTTGGCCCGTGTCCTTGTCTCCCTTGGCCTGTGTCCTTGCTTGTCTCCCTTGGCCTGTGTCCTTGACTCCCTTGGTCTGTGTCCTTGTCTCCCTTGGCCTGTGTCCTTGTCTCCCTTGGCCTGTGTCCTTGTCTCCCTTGGCCTGTGTTCTTGCTTGTCTCCCTTGGTCTGTGTCCTTGTCTCCCTTGGTCTGTGTCCTTGTCTCCCTTGGCCTGTGTCCTTGTCTCCCTTGGTCTGTGTCCTTGTCTCCCTTGGCCTGTGTCCTTGTCTCCCTTGGCCTGTGTCCTTGTCTCCCTTGGTCTGTGTCCTTGTCTCCCTTGGCCCGTGTCCTTGTCTCCCTTGGCCCGTGTCCTTGTCTCCCTTGGCCTGTGTCCTTGCTTGTCTCCCTTGGCCTGTGTCCTTGTCTCCCTTGGCCTGTGTCCTTGCTTGTCTCCCTTGGCCTGTGTCCTTGCTTGTCTCCCTTGGCCTGCCTTGCTTGTCTCCCTTGGCCTGTGTCCTTGTCTCCCTTGGCCTGTGTCCTTGCTTGTCTCCCTTGGCCTGTGTCCTTGTCTCCCTTGGCCTGTGTCCTTGTCTCCCTTGGCCTGTGTCCTTGCTTGTCTCCCTTGGCCTGTGTCCTTGACTCCCTTGGCCTGTCCTTGACTCCCTTGGCCTGTGTCCTTGTCTCCCTTGGCCTGTGTCCTTGTCACCCTTGGCCTGTGTCCTTGTCACCCTTGGCCTGTGTCCTTGCTTGTCTCCCTTGGCCTGTGTCCTTGTCTCCCTTGGCCTGTGTCCTTGTCTCCCTTGGCCTGTGTCCTTGCTTGTCTCCCTTGGCCTGTGTCCTTGTCTCCCTTGGCCTGTGTCCTTGTCTCCCTTGGCCTGTGTCCTTGCTTGTCTCCCTTGGCCTGTGTCCTTGTCTCCCTTGGCCTGTGTCCTTGCTTGTCTCCTTTGGCCTATGTCCTTGTCTCCCTTGGCCCGTGTACTTGTCTCCCTTGGCCTGTGTCCTTGTCTCCCTTGGCCTGTGTTCTTGCTTGTCTCCCTTGGGTTGTTGTGCTGTGTGATTGTCACCACCTGACGGCAGAACCTGGGTGAAGCGAGGTCAGAGTGACACGGACGGTCCCCAGTTCCTGTGTGCTTGTCAGTGGGGTCTTTGGCTGACAGCCCTTCACTGACATCCTGACCTGTGGTGTAAGCTCTGATCTCAGTGAGGTGACAGTCCTTCACTGACATCCTGACCTGTAAGCTCTGTCTGATCTCAGTGAGGTGACAGCCCTTCACTGACATCCTGACCTGTGATGTAAGCTCTGTCTGATCTCAGTGAGGTGACAGCCCTTCACTGACATCCTGACCTGTGATGTAAGCTCTGTCTGATCTCAGTGAGGTGACAGCCCTTCACTGACATCCTGACCTGTGATGTAAGCTGTGTCTGATCTCAGTGATGTGACAGCCCTTCACTGACATCCTGACCTGTAAGCTGTGTCTTATCTCAGTGAGGTGACAGCCCTTCACTGACATCCTGACCTGTGATGTAAGCTGTGTCTGATCTCAGTGAGGTGACAGCCCTTCACTGACATCCTGACCTGTGGTGTAAGCTCTGTCTGATCTCAGTGATGTTACAGCCCTTCACTGACATCCTGACCTGTGATGTAAGCTCTGTCTGATCTCAGTGAGGTGACAGCCCTTCACTGACATCCTGACCTGTGATGTAAGCTCTGTCTGATCTCAGTGAGGTGACAGCCCTTCACTGACATCCTGACCTGTGATGTAAGCTGTGTCTGATCTCAGTGAGGTGACAGCCCTTCACTGACATCCTGACCTGTAAGCTGTGTCTGATCTCAGTGAGGTGACAGCCCTTCACTGACATCCTGACATGTAAGCTGTGTCTTATCTCAGTAATGTGACAGCCCTTCACTGGCATCCTGACCTGTGATGTAAGCTGTGTCTGATCTCAGTGATGTGACAGCCCTTCACTGACATCCTGACCTGTGATGTAAGCTCTGACATCTCAGTGAGGTGACAGCCCTTCACTGACATCCTGACTTGTAAGCTCTGACTTATCTCAGTGAGGTGACAGCCCTTCACTGACATCCTGACCTGTAAGCTCTGTCTGATCTCAGTGAGGTGACAGCCCTTCACTGACATCCTGACATGTAAGCTGTCTTATCTCAGTGAGGTGACAGCCCTTCACTGACATCCTGACCTGTAAGCTCTGTCTTACCTCAGTGAGGTGACAGCCCTTCACTGACATCCTGACCTGTAAGCTGTGTCTGATCTCAGTGAGGTGACAGCCCTTCACTGACATCCTGACCTGTAAGCTCTGTCTGATCTCAGTGAGGTGACAGCCCTTCACTGACATCCTGACCTGTAAGCTCTGTCTGGTCTCAGTGAGGTGACATCTCTTCACTGACATCCTGACCTGTAAGCTGTGTCTTATCTCAGTGAGGTGACAGCCCTTCACTGACATCCTGACCTGTAAGCTCTGTCTTACCTCAGTGAGGTGACAGCCCTTCACTGACATCCTGACCTGTAAGCTGTGTCTGATCTCAATGAGGTGACAGCCCTTCACTGACGATCATACTTGCCAGCAGCAGCCAAGAGATTAATGTTCTGTTTTTTTGTTGTGTTTATTTTTTAATAGCATATCTGTTATGCATGTGTGGGTGTATATGTGAATGTGTGTCTTCATGTTTTACATCTATTTGCTTATTTATCATCATTGTTATCTTATTTATTTATTTATCTTTTTACATTATAGTTATTATTTATTTATTTATTTATTCATTTGTGTAAGCTTATCTATTATTTATTCACCTTTTTTTCTTTTTTTTCTTTTTTCTCAAGGCCTGACTAAGCGCGTTGGGCTACGCTGCTGGTCAGGCATCTGCTTGGCAGATGTGGTGTAGCGTATATGGATTTGTCCGAACGCAATGACGCCTCCTTGAGCTACTGAAACTGAAACTGAAACTGAAACTTTAATAGGAGGGGGCGGGTAGGGGCAGTGATGGTTGAAATAGATTGACTTTTATTTTATTTTATATTTTTTTAAATTTCTTTTGTAACGCATGCTCCAACCCCATAACAAAGAGAAAGTATTGCCCCACACACTGTTAATTAACTCTTTCACAGCCACAGGTGACCTAAGTTGACTGGAAAGTGCACCACCATAGGTGAGTTGAGTCGGTATCTGAAAGTTTGACAGCTGCATCCAGTTTCCTGCCAGTAGAACAATAAATACCCTTTGCCCCCTGACCCAGTTTCCTGCCAGTAGAACAGTAAATACCCTTTGCCCCCTGACCCAGTTTCCTCAGTTCCTGCCAGTAGAACAATAAATACCCTTTGCCCCCTGACCCAGTTTCCTGCCAGTAGAACAGTAAATACCCTTTACCCACTGACCCAGTTTCCTGCCAGTAGAACAATAAATACCCTTTGCCCCCTGACCCAGTTTCCTGCCAGTAGAACGATACATACCTTTTGCCCCCTGACCCAGTTTGAAGTGAATATTGTATAACATGAACGGAAGCCCGTGACTGAGAGTGAGAGCATCATGTAAATCATCTGGCGCCGGGGAGCGCTTTTCACACAGAAACATGGTGATGAAAGAGTTAAAAAAGCATGTGCCATCAGGAAGTTCCAATCAAAAAGAAATTTCAAAAAAAGAGCAGAAAAGAAAAAAAACTAAAAAGCTAGCACTCCACAAAGGTGTTGTATCGCCATGCATCGCTCTCTGCTGTGTCTCCACAGATGGCGCTGTGTTGCAGGTGCTGATGGGATACATTGGTCAGCTGAGGGACGCCATGATGGCCGAGCAGTGCCGGCAGAAACAGTCACAGCCAGCTGCGTCCACTCGACCTCTGACCTCTCAGCCCTGTGAGAGAGAGTCGCCGGACGTGGTCAGAGAGGACGGAGTGGATGGCGACACCACGGACCTGTACACTGAGGTGATTGACACTGACCTGTACACTGACCCGTACACTGACCTGTGCACTGACTTGTACACTGACCTGTACACTGACCTGTACACTAAGGTGATTGACACTGACCTGTACACTGAGGTGATCGACACTGACCTGTACACTGTCCTGTACACTAAGGTGATTGACACTGACCTGTACACTGACCTGTACACTAAGGTGATTGACACTGACCTGTACACTGACCTGTACACTGAGGTGATTGACACTGACCTGTACACTGAGGTGATTGACACTGACCTGTACACTGACCTGTACACTGAGGTGATTGACACTGACCTGTACACTGAGGTGATTGACACTGACCTGTACACTGACCTGTACACTGAGGTGATTGACACTGACCTGTACACTGACCTGTACACTGAGGTGATTGACACTGACCTGTACACTGACCTGTACACTGAGGTGATTGACACTGACCTGTGCACTGACCTGTACACTGACCTGTACACTGAGGTGATTGACACTGACCTGTGCACTGACCTGTACACTGACCTGTACACTGAGGTGATTGACACTGACCTGTACACTAAGGTGATTGACACTGACCTGTACACTGACCTGTACACTGAGGTGATTGACACTGACCTGTACACTGACCTGTACACTGAGGTGATTGACACTGACCTGTACACTGACCTGTACACTGAGGTGATTGACACTGACCTGTACACTGAGGTGATTGACACTGACCTGTACACTGAGGTGATTGACACTGACCTGTACACTGACCTGTACACTGAGGTGATTGACACTGACCTGTACACTGAGGTGATTGACACTGACCTGTACACTGACCTGTACACTGAGGTGATTGACACTGACCTGTACACTGACCTGTGCACTGACCTGTACACTGAGGTGATTGACACTGACCTGTACACTGACCTGTACACTGAGGTGATTGACACTGACCTGTACACTGACCTGTACACTGAGGTGATTGACATTGACCTGTGCACTGACCTGTACACTGACCTGTACACTGAGCTGTACACTGATGTGATTGACACTGACCTGTACACTGAGGTGATTGACACTGACCTGTACACTGACCTGTACACTGAGGTGATTGACACTGACCTGTACACTGACCTGTACACTGAGGTGACTGACAATGATATTTCAGGTGTGGATGATGATAGTTGAGTTGATTGACACTGACCTGTACACTGAGTTGAGTTGATTGACACTGAAATCAGGTACTCTCTCTCACACCTGGGTGAAGTGAAGGAATAGAGTGCCTTTCCCAAGTGAAATCAGGTACTGTCTCACACCTGGGTGAAGTGTGGTAATAGAGTGCCTTTCCCAAGTGAAATCAGGTACTCTCTCTCACACCTGGGTGAAGTGAAGGAATAGAGTGCCTTTCCCAAGTGAAATCAGGTACTCTCTCACACCTGGGTGAAGTGAAGGAATAGAGTGCCTTTCCCAAGTGAAATCAGGTACTGTCTCACACCTGGGTGAAGTGAAGGAATAGAGTGCCTTTTCCAAGTGAAATCAGGTACTCTCTCACACCTGGGTGAAGTGAAGGAATAGAGTGCCTTTTCCAAGTGAAATCAGGTACTGTCTCACACCTGGGTGAAGTGAAGGAATAGAGTGCCTTTCCTAAGTGAAATCAGGTACTCTCTCACACCTGGGTGAAGTGAAGGAATAGTGCCTTTCCCAAGTGAAATCAGGTACTCTCTCACACCTGGGTGAAGTGAAGGAATAGGGTGCCTTTCCCAAGTGAAATCAGGTACTGTCTCACACCTGAGTGAAGTGAAGGAATAGAGTGCCTTTCCCAAATGAAATCAGGTACTCAGTCACACCTGGGTGAAGTGAAGGAATAGAATGCCTTTCCCAAGTGAAATCAGGTACTCTGTCACACCTGGGTGAAGCAAAGGAATAGAGTGCCTTTCCCAAATGAAATCAGGTACTCAGTCACACCTGGGTGAAGTGAAGGAATAGAGTGCCTTTCCCAAATGAAATCAGGTACTCAGTCACACCTGGGTGAAGTGAAGGAATAGAGTGCCTTTCCCAAGTGAAATCAGGTACTCAGTCACACCTGGGTGAAGTGAAGGAATAGAGTGCCTTTCCCAAGTGAAATCAGGTACTCTCTCACACCTGGGTGAAGTGAAGGAATAGAGTGCCTTTCCCAAGTGAAATCAGGTACTCTCTCACACGTGGGGGCTTTTCCCAGGGACGCCTTGCCAAAACAGGGCGTAGAACTATGATGGCTGGTGAACTGTGGATGAGAAGTGCCATGCATGTCTTGTGATATTGATACGTGTTGACACTGTTGTCAATGGTGATGATGCTGAGTGTCTGTTGGTCATGGTGTGCTAGGGTGATGATGATGATGATGATGATGAAGGAGAAGAAGAAGAAGAAGAAGAAGAAGAAGAAGATGCTGCTGTTGCTGCTGCTGCTGCTGCTGCTGATGATGATGATGATGATGACTGTGATGACTGTGGTGGTGGTGCTGATGCTGCTGATGATGATGATGACGACGACGACGACGACGACGGACGACGATGACGACGACGATGACGATGCTGATGATGCTGCTGCTGCTGCTGCTACTGTGGGTGGTGGTAATGGTAATGGTAATGATGGTAATGATGATGCTGCTCATGATGCTGATGCTGATGCTGACAGGAGGCGGTGGAGGAGGCGTGTGGCGCCAACGACCTTCCCAGCCTGCAGAGCCGTGTTCTGGCCGAGGGGGAGAGGGTTGGGGGCCAGTGGGGGCGGGTGGTGAGGGTGGGGTTGCAGGCAGCCTGGCGCCACCTGCAGAAACATGACCTCCCTGCTGCCCAGTCCATCATCAGCTGTCTGGTGGGTGGTGGTGTGTGTGTGTGGGGGAGAGTGGGGTGGGGGAGAGTGGGGGGATGGGTGTGTGTGGGGGGGGGAGAGTGGGGGGATGGGTGTGTGTGTGGGGGGGAGAGTGGGGGGATGGGTGTGTGTGGGTGTGTGGGTGTATGTGTGTGGGTGTGTGGGTGTGGGTGTGGGTGTGTGTGTATGTGTGTGTGTGTGTATGTGTATGTGTGTGTATGTGTGTGTGTGTGGGTGTGTGTGTATGTGTGTGTGTGTGTGTGTGTGTGTGTGTGTGTGTGTGTGTTTGTGTGTTTGTATGTGTGTGTGTGTGTGTGTGTGGAAGAGTGGGGGGTGGGTGTCATGTGGGTGTGTGTGTGTGGGGGGGTGTAGGGGTGGGGAAGTGGGTGGGTGTGGTGTGTGTGTTGGGGGTGGGTGGGTGGCTGGGTGTGTTTCTGTCTGTCTGTCTGTGTAAATGATGTTTCATAGAGGGAAATATGTAATGACAAGAAAGTAATACAATATAACACCACACCACACCACACCACACCACACTGCCACACAAACCCACACCACACCACACCACACTTATCCAACATACACCACCACCACACCACTCCACACCACACCACACCATACCATTCCACACCACACCACTCCACACCACACCACACCATACCATTCCACACCACACCACACCACACCACACCACACCACTCCACACCACACCACACCACACCATACCATTCCACACCACACCACCACACCACCACACCGCACCACACACCACCACACCACACCACATCATGCACCAGCACACCACACACACCACACATCACCACACCACACACCACCACACCACACCACATCACATCACACACCAGCACACCACACACACCACACATCACCACACCACACAAATCCAACATACACCACACCACACCACACCACACAAATCCAACATACACCACACCACACCACACCACACCAATCCAACATACACCACACCACACCACACCACACCACACAAATTCAACATACACCACACCACACCACACAAATTCAACATACACCACACCACACCACACAAATTCAACACACACCACACCACACCACACCACCCACACCACACCACATCACACAAATCCAACATGCACCACACCACGCACACCACACCACACCACAAAACACCACACCACACCACACCACACACACCTGACGTGCCTGGTGTCCAGGGACTGGAGGTGAGCAGCACAGTGTGGAAGCTGGTTCAGTTCAGCCCTGGCCGGCAGCTGCAGCTCTTCATGGTGCACCAGCTGACCTCGGTGTGCTCCCTGTCGGGCCCGGACCTGGCCCTGGTTCACTTCCTGCAGTCCCTGTACAGGGCCTACCCTGCCTCCCGCCTCTCTCTCTGCCTGCACTCGCATGGCAGGTCAGTGTACTGTGCTGTGCTGTGCTGTGCTGTGCTGTGCTGTGCTGTACTGTGCTGTGCTGTGCTGTGCTGTACTTTGTTGTGCTGTGCTGTGCTGTAGTGTGCTGTGCTGTGCTGTGCTGTGCTGTGCTGTGCTGTGCTGTGCTGTGGTGCTGTGCTGTGCTGTGCTGTGCTGTGCTGTGCTGTGCTGTGCTGTGCTGTGCTGTACTGTGTTGTGCTGTACTGTACTGTACTGTGTTGTGCTGTGCTGTGCTGTAGTGTGCTGTGCTGTGCTGTGCTGTGCTGTGCTGTACTGTGGTGCTGTGCTGTACTGTGTTGTACTGTGCTGTACTGTGCTGTACTTTGTTGTGCTGTATTGTGCTGTGCTGTGCTGTACTGTGCTGTGCTGTACTGTGTTGTGCTGTGCTGTGCTGTGCTGTAGTGTGGCTCACTTCCTCCAGTCCCTGTACAGGGCCTACCCTGCCTCCCGCCTCTCTCTCTCTGCCTGCACTCACATGGCAGGTCAGTGTACTGTGCTGTGCTGTGCTGTACTGTGCTGTGCTGTAGTGTGCTGTACTGTGTTGCACTGTGTTTTACTGTGCTGTACTGTATTGTGTTGTACTGTGCTGTACTTTGTTGTACTGTACTATGCTGTGCTGTGCTGTACTTTGTTGTGCTGTATTGTGCTGTACTGTGTTGTGTTGTACTGTGCTGTACTTTGTTGTACTGTACTATGCTGTACTGTGCTGTGCTGTACTTTGTTGTGCTGTATTGTGCTGTGCTGTGCTGTACTGTGCTGTACTTTGTTGTACTGTACTATGCTGTACTGTGCTGTGCTGTACTTTGTTGTGCTGTATTGTGCTGTACTGTGTTGTGTTGTACTGTGCTGTACTTTGTTGTACTGTACTATGCTGTACTGTGCTGTGCTGTACTTTGTTGTGCTGTATTGTGCTGTGCTGTGCTGTACTGTGCTGTACTTTGTTGTACTGTACTATGCTGTACTGTGCTGTGCTGTACTTTGCTGTGCTGTGCTGTGCTGTGCTGTGCTGTGCTGTATTGTGTTTTACTGTGCTGTACTTTGTTGTGCTGTACTGTACTGTGCTGTGCTGTACTGTGCTGTACTGTACTGTGCTGTACTGTGCTGTACTTTGTTGTGCTGTATTGTGCTGTGCTGTGCTGTACTGTGCTGTACTTTGTTGTGCTGTATTGTGCTGTACTGTGCTGTACTGTGTTGTACTGTGCTGTACTGTGTTGTACTGTGCTGTGCTGTGCTGTACTGTGCTGTGCTGTACTGTGCTGTACTTTGTTGTGCTGTGCTGTGCTGTGCTGTACTGTGTTGTGCTGTGGTGTAGTGTGGTTCACTTCCTCCAGTCCCTGTACAGGGCCTACCCTGCCTCCTGCCTCTCTCTCTGCCTGCACTAACATGGCAGGTCAGTGTACTGTGCTGTAGTGTGCTGTGCTGTAGTGTGCTGTACTGTGTTGCACTGTGTTTTACTGTGCTGTACTGTATTGTGTTGTACTGTGCTGTACTTTGTTGTACTGTACTATGCTGTGCTGTGCTGTACTTTGTTGTGCTGTATTGTGCTGTACTGTGCTGTACTGTATTGTGTTGTACTGTGCTGTACTTTGTTGTACTGTGCTGTGCTGTAGTGTGCTGTACTTTGTTGTACTGTGCTGTACTGTGCTGTGCTGTAGTGTGCTGTACTGTGTTGCACTGTGTTGTGCTGTGCTGTGCTGTACTGTATTGTGTTGTACTGTGCTGTACTGTACTGTGCTGTGCTGTACTTTGTTGTGCTGTACTGTGCTGTACTTTGTTGTGCTGTGTTGTGCTGTACTTTGTTGTGCTGTACTGTACTGTGTTGTGCTGTACTGTGTTGTGCTGTACTGTGTTGTGCTGTGCTGTGCTGTAGTGTGGTTCACTTCCTCCAGTCCCTGTACAGGGCCTACCCTGCCTCCTGCCTCTCTCTCTGCCTGCACTCACATGGCAGGTCAGTGTACTGTGCTGTGCTGTGCTGTGCTGTGCTGTGCTGTGCTGTGCTGTGCTGTACTTTGCGGTGCTGTGCTGTGCTGTACTGTGTTGTGCTGTGCTGTGCTGTAGTGTGCTGTGCTGTGCTGTAGTGTGCTGTGCTGTGCTGTGCGGTGCTGTGCTGTGCTGTGCTGTACTGTGCTGTGCTGTGCTGTGCTGTAGTGTGCTGTGCTGTGCTGTAGTGTGCTGTGCTGTGCTGTGTTGTGCTGTGCTGTGCTGTGCTGTGCTGTGTTGTGCTGTGCTGTGCTGTGCTGTGCTGTGCTGTGGTGTAGTGTGGCTCACTTCCTCCAGTCCCTCTACAGGGCCTACCCTGCCTCCTGCCTCTCTCTCTGCCTGCACTAACATGGCAGGTCAGTGTACTGTGCTGTACTTTGTTGTACTGTGCTGTACTGTGCTGTACTGTGCTGTATTGTGCTGTGCTGTGCGGTGCTGTACTGTGCTGTGCTGTACTGTGCGGTGCTGTGCGGTGCGGTGCTGTGCTGTGCTGTGCTGTACTGTGCGGTGCTGTGCTGCGCTGCGCTGTATTGTGCTGTACTGTACTGTATTGTGTTGTACTGTGCTGTACTTTGTTGTACTGTGCTGTGCTGTACTGTATTGTGTTGTACTGTGCTGTACTGTGCTGTACTGTGTTGTACTGTGCTGTACTGTGCTGTGCTGTGCTGTAGTGTGCTGTACTGTGTTGTACTGTGCTGTACTGTGCTGTACTTTGTTGTGCTGTATTGTGCTGTGCTGTGCTGTGCTGTGCTGTGCTGTACTGTACTCTATTGTGCTGTGCTGTACTGTGCTGTGCTGTGCTGTGCTGTGCTGTACTGTGCTGTGCTGTGCTGTGCTGTAGTGTGGTTCACTTCCTCCAGTCCCTGTACAGGGCCTACCCTGCCTCCTGCCTCTCTCTCTGCCTGCACTCACATGGCAGGTCAGTGTACTGTGCTGTGCTGTGCTGTGCTGTGCTGTACTGTTGTGCTGTGCTGTGCTGTATTGTTGTGCTGTGCTGTGCTGTACTGTTGTGCTGTGCTGTGCTGTACTGTTGTGCTGTGCTGTGCTGTACTGTTGTGCTGTGCTGTGCTGTACTGTTGTGCTGTGCTGTGCTGTATTGTGCTGTGCTGTAGTGTGCTGCACTGTGTTGTACTGTGCTGTACTGTATTGTGTTGTACTGTGCTGTACTTTGTTGTACTGTACTATGCTGTACTGTGCTGTGCTGTGCTGTACTTTGTTGTGCTGTATTGTGCTGTACTGTGCGGTGCTGTGCTGTGCTGTGCTGTACTGTGTTGTACTGTGCTGTGCTGTAGTGTGCTGTACTGTGTTGCACTGTGTTGTACTGTGCTGTGCTGTACTGTATTGTGTTGTACTGTGCTGTACTGTGCTGTGCTGTAGTGTGCTGTGCTGTAGTGTGCTGTACTGTGTTGCACTGTGTTGTACTGTGCTGTGCTGTACTGTATTGTGTTGTACTGTGCTGTACTGTACTGTGCTGTACTGTACTGTGCTGTGCTGTACTGTGTTGTACTGTGCTGCACTTTGTTGTACTGTACTGTGCTGTACTTTGTTGTGCTGTATTGTGCTGTGCTGTGCTGTGCTGTGCTGTACTGTGCTGTGCTGTGCTGTACTGTGCTGTGCTGTGCTGTGCTGTACTGTACTGTGCTGTGCTGTGGTGTAGTGTGGTTCACTTCCTCCAGTCCCTGTACAGGGCCTACCCTGCCTCCTGCCTCTCTCTCTGCCTGCACTAACATGGCAGGTCAGTGTATTTGTATTTTGTATTTCTTTTTATCACAACAGATTTCTCTGTGAAATTCGGGCTGCTCTCCCCAGGGAGAGCTCGTTGCTACACTACAGCGCCACCCATTTTTTTGTATTTTTCCTGTGTGCAGTTTTATTTCTAATTCCTATGGATTTTTCTACAAAATTTTGCTAGGAACAACCCTTTTGTTGCCGTGGGTTCTTTTACGTGTGCTAAGTGCGTGCTGCACAAGGGACCTTGGTTTATCGTCTCATCCGAATGACTAGCGTCCAGACCACCACTCAAGGTCTAGTGGAGGGGGAGAAAATATCAGCGGTTGAGCCGTGATTCAAACCAGCGCGCTCAGATTTTGTCGCTTCCTAGGCGGATGCATTACCTCTAGGCCAACACTCCACTGTGTACTGTGCTGTACTGTGTTGCACTGTGTTGTACTGTGCTGTGTTGTATTGTACTGTGCTGTGTTGTGGATACAGAGAGAGAGAGAGAGAGATGGATGGATGGATGGATGGATGAAAAGAAGTGTATAACTGTGGAGGGCCAGTGAGATACTCAGCATTGTGTGAACAGACAGGTGTGTGTGTGTGTGTGTGTGTGTGTCTTTGTGTGTGTGTGTGTGTATTTGTGTGTGTGTGTGTCTTTGTGTGTGTGTGTGTGTGTATTTGTGTGTGTGTGTGTGTGTGCAGGTTGAAGTGGTGGTTAGTGTAAACAGACAGGTGTATGTCTTGACCTACAGGGTGAAGTATGGTCAGTGTAAAGAGACAGGTGTGTGTGTGTGTGTGTGTGTGTGTGTGCTGACCTGCAGGTTGAAGTGGTGGGCGGACAGTCCACTGGCCGGCCAGGTGAGGTCAGTACAAACCCAGGTGGCCTCTGAAGCCAGGGATCTCCCCACCCCCACCACCACCACCACCACCCCATCCAGCGACGCCGGCCCTTACTGTGTGACCACACTGCACTGGCTGAGACAGATGGAGGAGGAGACGAGGCAAGCCGTGCTGCTGGATGGAGTGATACTGAGGAAGGGTGGGTGTGGTGAGACAGACAGTGATGTTGGATGGAGTGATAGTGAGGGAGGGAGGGTGTGGTGAGACAGTGATGTTGGATGGAGTGATAGTGAGGGAGGGAGGGTGTGGTGAGACAGACAGTGATGTTGGATGGAGTGATAGGGAGGGAGGGAGGGTGTGGTGAGACAGACAGTGATGTTGGATGGAGTGATAGGGAGGGAGGGAGGGTGTGGTGAGACAGACAGTGATGTTGGATGGAGTGATAGGGAGGGAGGGTGTGGTGAGACAGACAGTGATGTTGGATGGAGTGATAGGGAGGGAGGGTGGGTGTGGTGAGACAGTGATGTTGGATGGAGTGATAGGGAGGGAGGGTGGGTGTGGTGAGACAGACAGTGATGTTGGATGGAGTGATAGGGAGGGAGGGAGGGAGGGTGTGGTGAGACAGACAGTGATGTTGGATGGAGTGATAGGGAGGGAGGGTGGGTGTGGTGAGACAGACAGTGATGTTGGATGGAGTGATAGGGAGGGAGGGTGGTGTGGTGAGACAGACAGTGATGTTGGATGGAGTGATAGTGAGGGAGGGTGGGTGTGGTGAGACAGACAGTGATGTTGGATGGAGTGATAGGGAGGGAGGGAGGGTGTGGTGAGACAGACAGTGATGTTGGATGGAGTGATACTGAGGGAGGGTGGGTGTGGTGAGACAGTGATGTTGGATGGAGTGATAGGGAGGGAGGGTGGGTGTGGTGAGACAGACAGTGATGTTGGATGGAGTGATAGGGAGGGAGGGTGGGTGTGGTGAGACAGACAGTGATGTTGGATGGAGTGATAGTGAGGGAGGGAGGGTGTGGTGAGACAGTGATGTTGGATGGAGTGATAGGGAGGGAGGGTGGGTGTGGTGAGACAGACAGTGATGTTGGATGGAGTGATACTGAGGAAGGGTGGGTGTGGTGAGACAGACAGTGATGTTGGATGGAGTGATAGGGAGGGTGGGTGTGGTGAGACAGACAGTGATGTTGGATGGAGTGATAGGGAGGGTGGGTGTGGTGAGACAGACAGTGATGTTGGATGGAGTGATAGTGAGGGAGGGTGGGTGTGGTGAGACAGACAGTGATGTTGGATGGAGTGATAGGGAGGGAGGGTGGGTGTGGTGAGACAGACAGTGATGTTGGATGGAGTGATACTGAGGACGGGAGGGTGTTGTGGGAGAGACCTGGCAAATAGTGGTAGACACAGAGATATGAATGATTCACTGACAGGACTTGACTTTATTCACACAGACATTGAAATGACGTGAAATAATTCATACAGACATTGAAATGACGTGAAATAATTCACACAGACATTGAAATGATGTGAAATAATTCATACAGACATTGAAATGACGTGAAATAATTCATACACATTGAAATGATGTGAAATAATTCACACAGACATTGAAATGACGTGGAATAATTCACACAGACTCTGTGGAAGAGAGCACCTTCAACCCTCGCCTGTTGTGGCGCTACTGGCTGTTGAGGAACGAACCCCGACGCGCCATCAATGCTCTTGAGGCGGCCATGGCTCGGGAGAGGGGCATGCTGGGAAGGCTGTTGGAAGATTACCTGCGGGACCTGTCACTGACCTCCGCCTTTGTGCAGCACATGGTCAAGACACACCTGCTGAGGTACAGCACTAAAGTCATCAGATTAAAACACCTGCTGAGGTAACAGCACTAAAGTCATCAGATTAAAACACTTGTTGAGGTACAGCACTAAAGTCATCAGGTGTGTGTTGAAGACAACAGGTGTGTGTATGAGGCAGTAGATGTGTTGAAGACAACAGATGTGTGTTGAAGATGACAGGGGTGTGTTGAAGGCAACAGGTGTGTGTATACGACAACAGGTGTGTGTTGAAGATGACAGGTGTGTGTTGAAGATGACAGGTGTGTGGTGAAGAGGACAGGTGTGTTGAAGATGACAGGTGTGTGTTGAAGAAGACAGGTGAGTGGTCAAGGCAACAGGTGTGTGTTAAAGACAACAGGTGTGTGTTGAAGATGACAGGTGAGTGGTCAAGGCAACAGGTGTGTGTTAAAGACAACAGGTGTATGTTGAAGATGACAGGTGTGTGTTGAAGACAACATGTGTGTGTAGAAGATGACAGGTGTGTGTTGAAGATGACAGGTGTGTAGTGAAGACAACAGGTGTGTGGTGAAGACAGCAGGTGTGTGGTGAAGACGACAGGTGTGTGGTGAAGATGACAGGTGTGTGTCGAAGACAACAGCCTGAACAGGTGTGTGTCAAAGACAACAGGTGTGTGTTGAAGATGACAGGTGTGTGTTGAAGACAACAGGTGTGTGTTGAATATGACAGGTGTGTATTGAAGACAACAGGTGTGTGTTGAAGAGGACAGGTGTGTGGTGAAGACAACAGGTGTGTGATGAAGAGGACAGGTGTGTGGTGAAGACAACAGGTGTGTGATGAAGACAACAGGTGTGTGGTGAAGACAACAGGTGTGTGTTAAAGACAACAGGTGTGTGATGAAGAGGACAGGTGTGTGTTGAAGACAACAGGTGTGTGGTGAAGACAACAGGTGTGTGTTGAAGAGGACAGGTGTGTGTTGAAGACAACAGGTGTGTGGTGAAGACAACAGGTGTGTGGTGAAGACAACAGGTGTGTGGTGAAGACAACAGGTGTGTGTTGAAGAGGACAGGTGTGTGTTGAAGAGGACAGGTGTGTGTTGAAGAGGACAGGTGTGTGGTGAAGACAACAGGTGTGTGTTAAAGACAACAGGTGTGTGATGAAGATGACATGTGTGTGGTGAAGACAACAGGTGTGTGGTGAAGACAACAGGTGTGTGTTAAAGACAACAGGTGTGTGTTGAAGATGACAGGTGTGTGTTGAAGATGACAGGTGTGTAGAAGATGACAGGTGTGTGGTGAAGACAACAGGTGTGTGTTGAAGATGACAGGTGTGTAGAAGATGACAGGTGTGTAGAAGATGACAGGTGTGTGTTGAAGACAACAGGTGTGTGTTGAAGACAACAGGTGTGTGGTGAAGATGACATGTGTAGTGAAGACAGCAGGCGTGTGGTGAAGACAACAGGTATGTGTTGAAGATGACAGGTGTGTCTTGAAGACAACAGGTGTGTGGTGAAGACAGCAGGTGTGTGTTGAAGAGGACAGGTGTGTGGTGAAGACAACAGGTGTGTGTTGAAGGTGACAGGTGTGTGTTGAAGACAACAGGTGTGTGTTGAAGCTGACAGGTGTGTGTAGAAGACAGCAGGTGTGTGTTGAAGACGACAGGTGTGTGTTGAAGATGGTAGATGTGTATAGGCGGTAACAAGTGTGTAGCAGACAGCAGGTGTGGATATAAAATGTACAGGGTGTACCATGTTATAAAGGTGTGTGTAGGACACACAGGTGACACATCAAGTGCAGATAACAACAGGTGCGTTTAGAACACTACAGGTGTGTGCTCAACGCTACAGGTGTCAATAACGATAACAAGTACATGCACTGTGCACTGCAGGAAGAGGGTCTACCGGTGGGAGATGCTGCACAGTCTGGCATCGTGCCCTGAAGACGAGGTGTGGCTGACCACAGGCCTGCTTCACACCCCACACCCCCTCCAGGGCTACGCCCCCAAGGTCATGGGTCAGTTCCACCGCCGGTTTGCTGCCTACTGTGCCCGCTACGGTCTGGTGCTGCCCCTCTGGATATACTGCACCCTGCATTGGTAGGTCAGGTGGACAGTGTGTGGTGTGGTGTGGTGTGGTGTGGTGTGGTAGTTCAGGTGGACAGTGTGTGGTGTGGTGTGGTAGGTCAGGTGGACAGTGTGTGGTGTGGTGTGGTAGGTCAGGTGGACAGTGTGTGGTGTGGTAGGTCAGGTGGACAGTGTGTGGTGTGGTGTGTGGTGTGGTAGGTCAGGTGGACAGTGTGTGGTGTGGTGTGGTAGGTCAGGTGGACAGTGTGTGGTGTGTGGTGTGGTAGGTCAGGTGGACAGTGTGGTGTGGTAGGTCAGTGGACAGTGTGTGGTGTGGTGTGGTAGGTCAGGTGGACAGGGTGTGGTGTGGTGTGGTAGGTCAGGTGGACAGTGTGTGGTGTGGTGTGGTAGGTCAGGTGGACAGTGTGTGGTGTGGTAGGTCAGGTGGACAGTGTGTGGTGTGGTGTGGTAGGTCAGGTGGACAGTGTGGTGTGGTAGGTCAGGTGGACAGTGGTGTGGTAGGTCAGTGGACAGTGTGTGGTGTGGTAGGTCAGGTGGACAGTGTGGTGTGGTAGGTCAGTGGACAGTGTGGTGTGGTAGGTCAGTGGACAGTGTGTGGTGTGGTAGGTCAGGTGGACAGTGTGGTGTGGTAGGTCAGGTGGACAGTGGTGTGGTAGGTCAGTGGACAGTGTGTGGTGTGGTAGGTCAGTGGACAGTGTGTGGTGTGGTAGGTCAGGTGGACTGTGTGGTGTGGTAGGTCAGTGGACAGTGTGTGGTGTGGTAGGTCAGGTGGACTGTGTGGTGTGGTAGGTCAGGTGGACAGTGTGTGGTGTGGTAGGTCAGGTGGACAGTGTGTGGTGTGGTAGGTCAGGTGGACAGTGTGTGGTGTGGTAGGTCAGGTGGACAGTGTGTGGTGTGGTGTGGTGTGGTAGGTCAGGTGGACAGTGTGTGGTGTGGTAGGTCAGGTGGACAGTCTGTGGTGTGGTAGGTCAGGTGGACAGTGTGTGGTGTGGTGTGGTGTGGTAGGTCAGGTGGACAGTGTGTGGTGTGGTGTGGTAGGTCAGGTGGACAGTGTGTGGTGTGGTGTGGTAGGTCAGATGGACAGTGTGTGGTGTGGTAGGTCAGATGGACAGTGTGTGGTGTGGTAGGTCAGGTGGACAGTGTGTGGTGTGGTGTGGTAGGTCAGGTGGACAGTGTGTGGTGTGGTAGGTCAGGTGGACAGTGTGTGGTGTGGTAGGTCAGGTGGACAGTGTGTGGTGTGGTGTGGTAGGTCAGGTGGACAGTGTGTGGTGTGGTAGGTCAGGTGGACAGTGTGTGGTGTGGTGTGGTAGGTCAGGTGGACAGTGTGTGGTGTGGTGTGGTAGGTCAGGTGGACAGTGTGTGGTGTGGTGTGGTAGGTCAGGTGGACAGAGTGTGTGGTGTGGTGTGGTAGGTCAGGTGGACAGTGTGTGGTGTGGTGTGGTAGGTCAGGTGGACAGTGTGTGGTGTGGTGTGGTAGGTCAGGTGGACAGTGTGTGGTGTGGTAGGTCAGGTGGACAGAGTGTGTGGTGTGGTGTGGTAGGTCAGGTGGACAGTGTGTGGTGTGGTGTGGTAGGTCAGGTGGACAGTGTGTGGTGTGGTGTGGTAGGTCAGGTGGACAGTGTGTGATGTGGTGTGGTAGGTCAGGTGGACAGTGTGTGGTGTGGTGTGGTAGGCCAGGTGGCACAGTAGGTGAAGTGTGTTGTTGGTGTGTACATCAGCAGTGTGTGTGACATAGTGTGCTGTTGTTGTGTATGTCAACAGTGTGTGACATAGTGTGTTCTTGGTGTGTACGTCAGCAGTGTGTGTGACACAGTGTGCTGTTGTTGTGTACATCAGCAGCAAGTGTAACACAGTGTGTTGTTGGTGTGTACATCAGCAGTGTGTGTGACACAGTGGGTTGGTGTGGAGATCAGTAGTGTTTACGACACAGTGTGTTGTTGGTGTGCACATAAGAAGTGTGTGTGACACGGTGTGTTGTTGGTGTGTCAGTGTGGACGTGGAGGGCCTAGCGGACCTGCCATGTGCTAAGGACGTTGCCTGGTTCAAACCTTTCATCTGCCTGCACTCTGCTGTCAGCCTGCCTCACAGTAAGTGTGTGTGTGTGTGTGTGTGTGTGTGTGTGCACGTGTGCGCACATGTGTGTGTTTGTGTGTGCGCATGTGCATGTGTGCATGCATGCATGCATATGTGCATGTGCATGTGTGCGCATGTGCGCACATGTGTGTGTGTGTGTGTGTGTGTGTTCGTATTTTATTCATTGACTTTTCATCAGCATTTAACACCAGTCAGCCACATCTCATGGTACGTAACTCCGTAAGCTTCTGTCATTTAACATCAGTGCCAACCTCATCTTATGGATAAATAGTTTTTTTTGTTCAGAGAACTCAGTCTGTCCATTCTGGACAAGCTGTGTCTGCTGTGAAAACAACTTCCACTGGTGCCCCTCAGGATACAGTCTTGTCACCTGTTCTTTTCACACTCTATACAGATGACTGCATTGGCTCAGCCACAACTCCTATAATCAAGTATTCTGATGACTCAGCCCTAGATCTTTCAGATTCTGATGCTATTTATTTTGAGCAAGCTAAAAAAAAAATGTCCTCCTGGCTCAAAGAAAACTTCTTAGATGTTAATGTCCAGAAAACAAAAGAAATGATAATTGATTTAAGAAAAAAAAGGCCTCCCCAGTCCCTGACCTTTATTAATGATATAAAGGTTGAAAGAGCGCATGGATACAAATACCTAGGGACTATTCTTGACCATAAGCTGAATTTTACTTCTAATACAAATTTTATCAACAGAAAGTGCCAGTCTCGCATTTATTGTCTACAGAAACTCCTAAACATCAGAACTAATTCAAAAGTACTTGAAGGATTTTATGGATGCTTTATAGAATCTGTTTTAACATTTTCTCTTATATGGAGGTCTCATTGGGAAGAGTAAGAATATGCTGAACAAGATTGTGAATGTGTGCAGTAAGGTTGTGGGTGTGAGACAGGTCAGTATGTGTAATTTGTGCAATGTCAGAGTTCGACAGAAAGCCACATGCATTTCAAGCGACAACGGCCATACTCTGACAAATAATTATCAACTCCTACCTTCAGGCAAACGTTTCTGTGTTCCAAAATTTCAAACAAACAGAACCAAATGTAGCTTTATTCCAGTGTCAATCCAGCTATTAAATAACAGTAATTGATAGATGTATGACTGAAAATGAATGCCAGAGTGCATGTGTGTGGAATATGACAGCTTAACTCAAAGTTCTATGAACTGCACACTGCTGTTGCATGTCCATGTCAACTTTTAGTATACTGTTATGTTTATCCTTTCACTGTGATTATTACTGTATGTGTGTACGGCTGTGATAATGTATGTATGATTTACTCTGAATTACTTTTTAAGGATATTCTGTTGTTGTTGTCTACTGTGATTATTGATTGTAATGATGGTTTGTCCTAGGTTTACATCTTAATAATATGGTTTATCTATATACATGTTGAATGACTGTGATTTTCTTCTGTTGTTTTTTTCTGTTTTACACCACATATGAATTTCTCTTGTTGCGTTAATGAAGTATTCTGTATTCTGTACTCTGTGTGTGTGTGTTTGTGTGCATGAGAGCACACACATAAGTGTATGTGGTGTGTGTGTGTGTGTTTGTGTGCCTCTGTGTGTGTGTGCACATGCATGTGTGTGTGGTGTGTGTGTGTGTCAGTATATATATGTGCGTGCATGTACACACATGCCCATATGTTTACATAAATCCAAGCACCAGGTGTACAGTGTGTGTCCCTGTTTCAGGCATCAGCGCCATGTGTGCGGGCGGCCTCAGCATGGCAGGGGTTCTTTGGCCGCCAGATGACTGGAGTCTGGCACGTCTGCTGGCCCAGGGTCATGTGACCACGGCCGTGGCCATGCTGGCCTACCTGCCACACACCTGCTCCCTCACACAGGTGAATGTCACTTCCTCACACAGGTGTGTTTGTGATGGATGTCACTGCTGCACACAGGTGTGTTTGTGATTGATGTCACTGCTGCACACAGGTGTGTTTGTGATGGATGTCACTGCTGCACACAGGTGTGTTTGTGATGGATGTCACTGCTGCATACAGGTGTGTTTGTGATGGATGTCACGCAGGTGTGTTTGTGATGGATGTCGCTGCTGCACACAGGTGTGTTTGTGATGGATGTCACTGCTGCACACAGGTGTGTTTGTGATGGATGTCACTGCTGCACACAGGTGTGTTTGTGATGGATGTCACTGCTGCACACAGGTGTGTTTGTGATGGATGTCACTGCTGCACACAGGTGTGTTTGTGATTGATGTCACACAGGTGTGTTTGTGATGGATGTCACTGCTGCACACAGGTGTGTTTGTGATTGATGTCACTGCTGCACACAGGTGTGTTTGTGATTGATGTCACACAGGTGTGTTTGTGATGGATGTCACTGCTGCACACAGGTGTGTTTGTGATTGATGTCACTGCTGCACACAGGTGTGTTTGTGATGGATGTCACTGCTGCACACAGGTGTGTTTGTGATTGATGTCACACAGGTGTGTTTGTGATGGATGTCACTGCTGCACACAGGTGTGTTTGTGATGGATGTCACACAGGTGTGTTTGTGATGGATGTCACTGCTGCACACAGGTGTGTTTGTGATGGATGTCACACAGGTGTGTTTGCGATTTATGTCACTGCTGTACACAGGTGTGTATGTGATGGATGTCACTGCTGCACACAGGTGTGTTTGTGATGGATGTCACTGCTGCACACAGGTGTGTTTGTGATGGATGTCACTGCTGCACACAGGTGTGTTTGTGATGGATGTCACTGCCGCACACAGGTGTGTTTGTGATGGATGTCACTGCTGCACACAGGTGTGTTTGTGATGGATGTCATTGCTGCACACAGTGTGTTTGTGATGGATGTCACTGCTGCACACAGGTGTGTTTGTGATGGATGTCACTGCTGCACACAGGTGTGTTTGTGATGGATGTCACTGCCGCACACAGGTGTGTTTGTGATGGATGTCACTGCTGCACACAGGTGTGTTTGTGATGGATGTCACTGCTGCACACAGGTGTGTTTGTGATGGATGTCACTGCTGCACACAGGTGTGTATGTGATGGATGTCACTGCTGCACACAGGTGTGTTTGTGATGGATGTCACTGCTGCACACAGGTGTGTTTGTGATGGATGTCACTGCTGCACACAGGTGTGTTTGTGATTGATGTCACTGCTGCACACAGGTGTGTTTGTGATGACAGTATGTGTACAGGGTGGTGTGTGTTGTTTTTAACATGATGACAATGTGTGTACAGGGTGGTGTGTGTTGTTTTTAACATGATGACAGTATGTGTACAGTGTGGTGTGTTGTTTTTAACATGATGACAATGTGTGTACAGGGTGGTGTGTGTTGTTTTTAACATGATGACAAGATGTGTACAGGGTGGTTTGTTGTTTTTAACATGATGACAATATGTGTAGAGGGTGGTGTGTTGTTGTTTTTAACATTACAATATGTGTAGAGGGTGGTGTGTTGTTTTTAACATGATGACAATATGTGTACAGGGTGGTGTGTTGTTGTTTTTAACATGATGACAAGATGTGTACAGGGTGGTGTGTTGTTGTTTTTAACACGATGACAAGATGTGTACAGGGTGGTGTGTTGTTGTTTTTAACACAATGACAAGATGTGTACAGGGTGGTTTGCTGTTTTTAACCTGATGACAGTATGTGTAGAGGGTGGTGTGTTGTTGTTTTTAACACGATGACAATATGTGTAGAGGGTGGTGTGTTGTTGTTTTTAACACGATGACAAGATGTGTACAGGGTGATTTGTTTTTAACACGATGACAAGATGTGTACAGGGTGGTGTGTTGTTGTTTTTAACACGATGACAAAATGTGTACAGGGTGGTGTGTTGTTTTTAACACATTGACAATATGTGTAGAGGGTGGTGTGTTGTTTTTAACACGATGACAAGATGTGTACACGGTGGTGTGTTGTTGATTTTAACACGATGACAAGATGTGTACAAGGTGGTGTGTTGTTCTTTTTAACACGATGACAAAATGTGTACAGGGTGGTGTGTTGTTGTTTTTAACACAATGACAAGATGTGTACAGGGTGGTTTGTTGTTTTTAACATGATGACGATATGTGTACAGGGTGGTGTGCTGTTGTTTTTAACACGATGACAAGATGTGTACAGGGTGGTGTGGTGTTGTTTTTAACACGATGACAAGATGTGTACAGGGTGGTGTGGTGTTGTTTTTAACACGATAACAAGATGTGTACAGGGTGGTGTGCTGTTGTTTTTAACACGATGACAAGATGTGTACAGGGTGGTGTGTTGTTTTTAGCACGATAACAAGATGTGTACAGGGTGGTGTGCTGTTGTTTTTAACACGATGACAAGATGTGTACAGGGTGGTGTGTTGTTTCAGCAGACGGAGGACTCCCAGTACAGAGTGGACGTACCCCTCCTACGCTCAGGTCTGCAGAGGTTCCCCAAGCTGCTGTCAGCGCTGCTGCCTCCTGATGCCGATACCTCCCTCTTCGACATCAACGTCTATCAGCTGCTGAGGGTGAGACAGTTGTGCTGGCCCGAATGATGGAGTATTACAGTCCTCTGAGGCTGTCATTGGAGTCCGTCATTGTTCTGAGTGAATCAGTCATTGGAGTCCGTCATTGTTCTGAGTGAATCAGTCATTGGAGTCATTGTTCTGAATGAATCAGTCATTGGAGTCAGTCATTGTTCTGAGTGAATCAGTCATTGGAGTCATTGTTCTGAATGAATCAGTCATTGGAGTCAGTCATTGTGAGTCAGTCATTGTTCTGAGTGAATCGGTCATTGGAGTCAGTCTTTGTTCTGAATGAATCAGTCATTGGAGTCAGTCATTGTTCTGAATGAATCAGTCATTGGAGTCAGTCATTGTTCTGAATGAATCAGTCATTGGAGTCAGTCATTGTTCTGAATGAATCAGTCATTGGAGTCCGTCATTGTTCTGAATGAATCAGTCATTGGAGTCCGTCATTGTTCTGAATGATCAGTCATTGTCTGAATGAATCAGTCATTGGAGTCAGTCATTGTTCTGAATGAATCAGTCATTGGAGTCAGTCATTGTTCTGAATGAATCAGTCATTGGAGTCAGCCATTGTTCTGAATGAATCAGTCATTGGAGTCAGTCATTGTTCTGAATGAATCAGTCATTGGAGTCAGTCATTGTTCTGAATGAATCAGTCATTGGAGTCAGTCATTGTTCTGAATGAATCAGTCATTGGAGTCAGTCATTGTTCTGAATGAATCTGTCATTGGAGTCAGTCTTTGTTCTGAATGAATCAGTCCTCTGAATCAGTCATTGTTCTGAATGAATCAGTCCTCTGAAGTCAGTCATTGTTCTGAATGAATCTGTCATTGGAGTCAGTCATTGTTCTGAGTGAATCAGTCATTGGAGTCATTGTTCTGAGTGAATCAGTCATTGGAGTCATTGTTCTGAGTGAATCAGTCATTGTAGTCAGTCATTGTTCTGAATGAATCAGTCATTGGGGTCCGTCATTGTTCTGAGTGAATCAGTCATTGGAGTCAGTCATTGTTCTGAGTGAATCAGTCATTGGAGTCAGTCATTGTTCTGAGTGAATCAGTCATTGGAGTCATTGTTCTGAGTGAATCAGTCATTGGAGTCATTGTTCTGAGTGAATCAGTCATTGGAGTCATTCATTGTTCTGAATGAATCAGTCATTGGAGTCATTGTTCTGAATGAATCAGTCATTGGAGTCCGTCATTGTTCTGAGTGAATCAGTCATTGGAGTCATTGTTCTGAGTGAGTCAGTCATTGGAGTCATTGTTCTGAGTGAATCAGTCATTGGAGTCAGTCATTGTTCTGAATGAATCAGTCATTGGAGTCAGTCATTGTTCTGAATGAATCAGTCATTGGAGTCAGTCATTGTTCTGAGTGAATCAGTCATTGGAGTCAGTCATTGTTCTGAATGAATCAGTCATTGGAGTCAGTCTGTGTTCTGAATGAATCAGTCATTGGAGTCCGTCATTGTTCTGAGTGAATCAGTCATTGGAGTCATTGTTCTGAATGAATCAGTCATTGGAGTCAGTCATTGTTCTGAATGAATCAGTGATTGGAGTCCGTCATTGTTCTGAATGAATCAGTCATTGGAGTCGGTCATTGTTCTGAATGAATCAGTGATTGGAGTCAGTCCTGTGTTCTGAATGAATCAGTCATTGGAGTCCGTCATTGTCTGAATGAATCAGTCATTGGAGTCCGTCATTGTTCTGAATGAATCAGTCATTGGAGTCCGTCATTGTTCTGAATGAATCAGTCATTGGAGTCAGTCATTGTTCTGAATGAATCAGTCATTGGAGTCCGTCATTGTTCTGAATGAATCAGTCATTGGAGTCCGTCATTGTTCTGAATGAATCAGTCATTGGAGTCCGTCATTGTTCTGAATGAAACAGTCATTGGAGTCAGTCATTGCTCTGAATGAATCAGTCATTGGAGTCAGTCATTGCTCTGAATGAATCAGTCATTGGAGTCGGTCATTGCTCTGAATGAATCAGTCATTGGAGTCGGTCATTGACTCTGAATGAATCAGTCATTGGAGTCCGTTATTGTTCTGATGAATCAGTCATTGGAGTCCGTCATTGTCTGATTGAATCAGTCATTGGAGTCAGTCATTGTTCTGAATGAATCAGTCATTGGAGTCAGTCATTGTTCTGAGTGAATCTGTCATTGGAGTCTTTGTTCTGAATGAATCAGTTCATTGGAGTCATTGTTCTGAGTGAATCAGTCATTGGAGTCAGTCATTGTTCTGAGTGAATCTGTCATTGGAGTCAGTCATTGTTCTGAGTGAATCAGTCCATTGGAGTCATTGTTCTGAGTGAATCAGTCCATTGGAGTCATTGTTCTGAGTGAATCATTCATTGTAGTCAGTCATTGTTCTGAATGATCAGTCATTGGGGTCCGTCATTGTTCTGAGTGAATCAGTCATTGGAGTCATTGTTCTGAGTGAATCAGTCATTGGAGTCATTGTTCTGAGTGAATCAGTCATTGGAGTCATTCATTGTTCTGAATGAATCAGTCATTGGAGTCATTGTCTGTATGAATCAGTCATTGGAGTCCGTCATTGTTCTGAGTGAAATCAGTCATTGGAGAGTCATTGTTCTGAGTGAGTCAGTCATTGAGTCTTGTTCTAGAATCAGTCATTGGAGTCAGTCATTGTTCTGAATGAATCAGTCCATTGGAGTCAGTCATTGTTCTGAATGAATCAGTCTTGGAGGTCAGTCATTGTTCTGAGTGAATCCGTCATTGGAGTCAGTCATTGTTCTGAATGAATCAGTCATTGAGGTCCGTCATTGTTCTGAATGAATCAGTCATTGGAGTCAGGTATTGTTCTGAGTGAATCAGTCATTGGAGTCAGTCATTGTTCTGAATGAATCAGTCATTGGAGTCAGTCATTGTTCTGAATGAATCAGTCATTGGAGTCAGTCATTGTTCTGAATGAATCAGTCATTGGAGTCAGTCATTGTTCTGAATGAATCAGTCATTGGAGTCAGTCATTGTTCTGAGTGAATCAGTCATTGGAGTCAGTCATTGTTCCTAATGAATCAGTCATCAGAGTCATTGTTCTGAATGAATCAGTCATTGGAGTCAGTCATTGTTCTGAATGAATCAGTCATTGGAGTCAGTCATTGTTCTGAATGAATCAGTCATTGGAGTCAGTCATTGTTCTGAGTGAGATCAGTCATTGGAGTCAGTCATTGTTTCTGAGTGAATCAGTCATTGGAGTCAGTCATTGTTCTGAGTGAATCAGTCATTGGAGTCAGTCATTGTTCTGAATGAATCAGTCATTGGAGTCAGTCATTGTTCTGAGTGAATCAGTCATTGGAGATCGGTCATTGTTCTGAATGAATCAGTCATTGGAGTCAGTCATTGTTCAGAATGAATCAAGTCATTGGAGTCAGTCATTGTTCTGAGTGAATCAGTCATTGGAGTCAGTCATTGTTCTGATGAATCAGTTATTGGAGTCCAGTCATTGTTCTGAATTGAATGTCTGTGTGTCCTGGTGTGTGTGTGTGTGATTTACAGTCATCTGTGTGTGTGTGTGATTTACAGTCATGGTGTGTGTGTGTGTGTGAATTTACAGTCATGGTGTGTGTGTGTGTGTGTGTGTTGTGTGTGTTGTGGTGTGTGTGTGTAGTGTGTGTGTGTGTGTGATTTACAGTCATGGTGTGTGTGTGTGTCTGTGTGGATTTACAGTCATGGTGTGTGTGTGTGTGTGTGTGTGTGTGTGTGTGTGATTTACAGTCCATGGTGTGTCTGTGTGATTTACAGTCTGGTGTGTGGTAGTGTGTGTGACGTACAGTCATGGTGTGTGTGTGTGTGTCTGTGTGACTAACAGTCATGGTGTGTGTGTGTGTGTGTGTGATAACAGTCATGGTGTGTGTGTGTGTGTGTGTGTGTTGTGTGACTAACAGTCATGGTGTGTGTGTGTGTGTGTCTGCTGTGTGACCTAACAGTCATGGTGTGGTGTGTGTGTCTGTGTGTGTGTGTGTGTGTGTCTATGTGACAAACAGTCATTGTGAGTGTGTGTGTGTGACTACAGTCATGGTGTGTGTGTGTGCTAACAGTCAATGGTGTGTGTGTGTGTGTGTGTTTGTGTGTGTGTGTTGTGTGTGACTAACATTCATGGTGTGTGTTTGTGTGTGTGTGTGTGTGTGTGTGGTGTGTGTGTATGTGTGTGTGTGACTATACAGTCCTGGTGTGTGTGTGACTGTGTGACTACCCAGTCATGGTGTCTGTGTCTGTGTGACTTACAGTCATGGTGAGTGTGTGACTGTGTGACTAACAGTCATGGGTGTATGTGTGTGTGTGTGTGGACTTACAGTCATTGTGGTGGTGTGTGTGTCTGTGTGACTTACAGTCATGGTGTGTGTGTTTTCAGGACAACTGTCCCTGCACCCCTCACGCCTGTTTGGCTGGCAGTCCACGCACAGTGCTTCTTCTGAAGGTAGGGACCTCCTCACCTCCCGTCGCTGTTGTTTTCACTGAGTTAACCATGTCCTCACCTCCTGTCGCTGTTGTCTTCACTGAGTTAACCATGTCCTCACCTCATGTGGCTGTTGTTTTCACTGAGTTAACCATTTCCTCACCTCATGTCGCTGTTGTCTTCACTGAGTTAACCATGTCCTTGCCTCATGTCGCTGTTGTCTTCACTGAGTTAACCATGTCCTCACCTCCTGTCGCTGTTGTCTTCACTGAGTTAACCATGTCCTCAGCTCATGTCGCTGTTGTCTTCACTGAGTTAACCATGTCCTCATGTCACTATTGTCTTCACTGAGTTAACCATGTCCTCAGCTCATGTCGCTGTTGTCTTCACTGAGTTAACCATGTCCTCAGCTCATGTCGCTGTTGTCTTCACTGAGTTAACCATGTCCTACATGTCACTATTGTCTACACAGAGTTAACCATGTCCTCATCTCATTGCGCTGTTGACTTCACACTGATTTAACCAATGTCCTCATGTCACTATTGTCTTCACTTGAGTTAACCATGACCTCACCTCATGTCGCTGTTGCCTTCAACTGAGTTAACCATGCCCACACCTCCATTGTGTCACGAACTAAGGACGTTTCATGGGCACCACCACCCCACTGAATTGAGGAAAGAATCAAGAAAGAGGCTGATGAGTCTGTCAATCCTTTTTATTTATTATTTGTTTGTATTTTTTGTTTGTTTATGTATTCCAAGTATTTATTTATCTTTTTTGTTTATCACTTTAATTAATATTTTATTTTATTTTATTGTTTTTATTTTTCTGGCCCGTGCATCTGCACCGTGTTTCAGTGGCAATACTCCCACGCTGCTCATTAAGATTCCCCCATACACGGCCACTACCCCTGGTTTGCCGTCTGTAGGTTCGCTAGCTGTCGGCAGACCACAGTGAACCATCGATGTTAGGGTCGCCAGGAGGCCGACACGACCCGAGAGACTCTTTCACAGCTGCTGAGGACACTTCAGTGGTGTTCAGTGGTGCCTGTTGCTGTTTTAAAAACGTACTGAGGACAGCCACCTACTAAGGCCCCTACTAAAGACAACAATGGCTAGTCGTGGGACCATACTGAGTGAGCGTGCTCTCCACCAAGTGGATGGGGCCGCCACCTCACGTCCCACAAACAACAGCCCTCCATGAATCTACCGAACACTGACGACATTTACAGGACTCACCCCAAGCACGGAAAGGGAGGGGATATCGAACAGAGGTCACGATGAGAGCAGGGCAAGAAAGGCCACCGACTTTATTTAATCATTTTGATTATATTATGACATGTGTACATTCCTTTTTCTATCTGTCTATCTATCTATCTCTGTCTATCTATCTATTTGTTTATTCATTTATTTATTTATCTAATGCTTTACACAAACCTTGGCTAGTCTCTCATGGCTGGATAAGCATGTTTGGTTTATGTTAAAATCAGGGGAATGGGGGGTTTGTGGGGTTTTTTTCAAGCATGACATTGCGTGCTGTAAGTGTACATGGATCAGTCCTGAGGCATTCATCCCAGCTAGAAAGTGAAGCTGGAACAGAGACCTGTTGATGAGGAGATGTCTTGGTGCTGCTTTCAGACGGCATGAAAGTTCTGCCGTACTTCTCCCAGCCGCAGCTGGTCAGTCAGTTTGCCCACACCGCCTCGCTACACTTCACCTACTACCTCAAACACGGCCGCCCCACCTTCGCCTTCCTCTCCTTCCTCACTGAAGAGCTCGAGCATAGAACGTCAACTCTGTCTCCCAAAAGGTAGGTAGGTCTGGAGCATAGAACGTCAACTCTGTCTCCGAAAAGGTAGGTAGGCCTGGAGCATAGAACGTCAACTCTGTCTCCCAAAAGGTAGGTAGGTCTTGAGCATAGAACATCAACTCTAAAAGGGAGATAGGTCTGGAGCATAGAACATCAACTCTGTCTCCCAAAAGGTAGGTAGGCCTGGAGTGTAGAATGTCAACTCTGTCTCCCAAAAGGTAGGTAGGTCTGGAGCATAGAACGTCAACTCTGTCTCCCAAAAGGTAGGTAGGTCTGGAGCATAGAACATCAACTCTAAAAGGGAGATAGGTCTAGAGCATAGAACATCAACTCTGTCTCCCAAAAGGTAGGTAGGTCTGGAGCATAGAACGTCAACTCTGTCTCCCAAAAGGTAGGTAGGTCTTGAGCATAGAACGTCAACTCTGTCCTCCAAAAGGTAGGTAGGTCTGGAGCATAGAACGTCAACTCTATCTCCCAAAAGGTAGGTAGGTCTGGAGCATAGAACGTCAGCTTTGTCTCCCAAAAGGTAGGTAGGCCTGGAGCATAGAACGTCAGCTCTGTCTCCCAAAAGGTAGGTAGGTCTGGAACATAAAATGTCAACTCTGTCTCCCAAAAGGTAGGTAGGTCTTGAGCATAGAACATCAACTCTAAAAGGGAGATAGGTCTGGAGCATAGAATGTCAACTCTGTCTCCCAAAAGGTAGGTAGGTCTGGAGCATAGAACGTCAACTCTGTCTCCCAAAAGGTAGGTAGGTCTGGAGCATAGAATGTCAACTCTGTCTCCCAAAAGGTAGGTAGGTCTTGAGCATAGAACATCAACTCTCTTCCAAAAGGTAGGTAGGTCTGGAGTATAGAATGTCAACTCTAAAAGGGAGATAGGTCTGGAGCATAGAATGTCAACTCTATCTCCCACGGTAGATAGGTCTGGAGCATAGAACATCAACTCTGGAGCTGGAGCATAGGGGTGGGGACAGTGTGTGGTGCTGTGTGATCAGGATGGGCACAGTGTGTGGTGCTGTGTGATCAGGGTGGGGACAGTGTGTGGTGCTGTGTGATCAGGGTGGGCACAGTGTGTGGTGTGATCAGGGTGGGCACAGTGTGTGGTGTGATCAGGGTGGGCACAGTGTGTGGTGTGATCAGGGTGGGCACAGTGTGTGGTGCTGTGTGATCAGGGTGGGGGCAGTGTGTGGTGTGATCAGGGTGGGCACAGTGTGTGGTGTGATCAGGGTGGGCACAGTGTGTGGTGTGATCAGGGTGGGCACAGTGTGTGGTGTGATCAGGGTGGGCACAGTGTGTGGTGCTGTGTGATCAGGGTGGGGGCAGTGTGTGGTGCTGTGTGATCAGGGTGGGCTCAGTGTGTGGTGTGATCAGGGTGGGCACAGTGTGTGGTGTGATCAGGGTGGGCACAGTGTGTGGTGCTGTGTGATCAGGGTGGGCTCAGTGTGTGGTGTGATCAGGGTGGGCACAGTGTGTGGTGCTGTGTGATCAGGGTGGGCACAGTGTGTAGTGCTGTGTGATCAGGGTGGGCACAGTGTGTGGTGCTGTGTGATCAGGGTGGGGGGACAGTGTGTGGTGCTGTGTGATCAGGGTGGGCACAGTGTGTGGTGTGATCAGGGTGGGGACAGTGTGTGGTGCTGTGTGATCAGGGTGGGCACAGTGTGTGGTGTGATCAGGGTGGGCACAGTGTGTGGTGCTGTGTGATCAGGGTGGGCACAGTGTGTGGTGCTGTGTGATCAGGGTGGGCACAGTGTGTGGTGTGATCAGGGTGGGCACAGTGTGTGGTGTGATCAGGGTGGGCACAGTGTGTGGTGTGATCAGGGTGGGCACAGTGTGTGGTGCTGTGTGATCAGGGTGGGCACTGTGTGTGGTGCTGTGTGATCAGGGTGGGCACAGAGTGTAGTGCTGTGTGATCAGGGTGGGGACAGTGTGTGGTGTGATCAGGGTGGGGACAGTGTGTGGTGCTGTGTGATCAGGGTGGGGGCACAGTGTGTGGTGCTGTGTGATCAGGGTGGGCACAGTGTGTAGTGCTGTGTGATCAGGGTGGGCACAGTGTGTGGTGCTGTGTGATCAGGGTGGGCACAGTGTGTAGTGCTGTGTGATCAGGGTGGGGGCACAGTGTGTGGTGCTGTGTGATCAGGGTGGGGGCACAGTGTGTGGTGCTGTGTGATCAGGGTGGGCACAGTGTGTGGTGCTGTGTGATCAGGGTGGGCACAGTGTGTGGTGCTGTGTGATCAGGGTGGGGGCACAGTGTGTGGTGCTGTGTGATCAGGGTGGGCACAGTGTGTGGTGCTGTGTGATCAGGGTGGGCACAGTGTGTTGTGCTGTGTGATCAGGGTGGGCACAGTGTGTAGTGCTGTGTGATCAGGGTGGGGACAGTGTGTGGTGCTGTGTGATCAGGGTGGGCACAGTGTGTGGTGCTGTGTGATCAGGGTGGGCACAGTGTGTGGTGCTGTGTGATCAGGGTGGGCACAGTGTGTTGTGCTGTGTGATCAGGGTGGGCACAGTGTGGGGTGCTGTGTGATCAGGGTGGGGGCACAGTGTGTGGTGCTGTGTGATCAGGGTGGGCACAGTGTGTGGTGCTGTGTGATCAGGGTGGGCACAGTGTGTGGTGCTGTGTGATCAGGGTGGGGGCACAGTGTGTGGTGCTGTGTGATCAGGGTGGGCACAGTGTGTGGTGCTGTGTGATCAGGGTGGGCACAGTGTGTGGTGCTGTGTGATCAGGGTGGGCACAGTGTGTGGTGCTGTGTGATCAGGGTGGGGGCACAGTGTGTGGTGCTGTGTGATCAGGGTGGGCACAGTGTGTGGTGCTGTGTGATCAGGGTGGGCACAGTGTGTGGTGTGATCAGGGTGGGGGCACAGTGTGTGGTGCTGTGTGATCAGGGTGGGCACAGTGTGTGGTGCTGTGTGATCAGGGTGGGGGGACAGTGTGTGGTGCTGTGTGATCAGGGTGGGGGCAGTGTGTGGTGCTGTGTGATCAGGGTGGGCACAGTGTGTGGTGCTGTGTGATCAGGGTGGGGACAGTGTGTGGTGCTGTGTGATCAGGGTGGGCACAGTGTGTGGTGTGATCAGGGTGGGCACAGTGTGTGGTGCTGTGTGATCAGGGTGGGCACAGTGTGTGGTGCTGTGTGATCAGGGTGGGGGGACAGTGTGTGGTGCTGTGTGATCAGGGTGGGGGGACAGTGTGGGGTGCTGTGTGATCAGGGTGGGGGGACAGTGTGGGGTGCTGTGTGAAGTTGTGACTGCTGAATGGTTACAGCATGTGTGTGTGTTGCTGAATGGTTACAGCATGTGTGTGTGTTGTTGAATGGTTACAGTGTGTGTGTGTGTGTGTGTGTGTGTGTGTGTGTGTTGAATGGTTACAGAGTGTGTGTGTGTGTGCTGCTGAATGTTTACACAGAGAGAGAGAGAGAGAGAGAGAGAGAGTGTGTGTGTTGCTGAATGGTTACAGGGTGTGTGTGTTGCTGAATGGTTACAGAGAGAGAGAGAGAGAGAGTGTGTGTGTGTGTGTGTGTGTGTGTGTGTGTGTGTGTGTGTTGCTGAATGGTTACAGGGTGTGTGTGTTGCTGAGTGAATGGTTATAGGGTGTGTGTGTGTGTTGCTGAATGGTTACATGGTGTGTGTGTTGCTGAATGGTTACTGTGTGTGTGTGTGTGTGTGTGTGTGTGTGTGTTGCTGAGTGAATGGTTATAGGGTGTTCACTCAGGTTATAGGGTGTGTGTGTGTGTGTTGCTGAATGATTACTGTGTGTGTTGCTGAAGTTACTGTGTGTGTTGCTGAATGATTACTGTGTGTGTTGCTGAAGTTACTGTGTGTGTTGCTGAATGGTTACTGTGTGTGTTGCTGAATGATTACTGTGTGTGTGTTGCTGAAGTTACTGTGTGTGTTGCTGAATGGTTACTGTGTGTGGGCGTGTTTTCAGGGTGGGCGCAGCGTGCGGGGTGGCACTGTGGCTGTGCGTGAAGCACTTCCACCTGCCCCAGGTGAGCGGGGCGTGTGTGACCTTCGTGGAGATGCTGGGGCGTGACAGCGCTGCCCTGAGGACCTACCTGCAGGCAGGGGAGACAGTCCTGACCCACAGGACCCGACAGCTGGCCGCAGACAGGAGGAAGGAGCAGCTGAGGGTCTGCCAGCAGGATGTGGGTCAGTCACTCAGCACAGCGCTACCTGTCAGTGTCAGTGTGGACGTCTGTGTGGACACAGTGTGGATGGCAGTGTGGAGACAGTGTGGATGTCAGTGTGGATGTCTGTGTGGACACAGTGTGGATGTCAGTGTGGATGTCTGTGTGGACACAGTGTGGATGTCTGTGTGGACACAGCGTCTGTGTCACTGTGGACGCATCGTCTGTGTCAGTGTAGATGCCAGTGTCAGTGTGGGTGTCAGTGTCAGTGTGGATGTCAGTGTAGAGACAGCGCCTGTGTCAGTGTGGACGCATCGTCTGTGTCAGTGTAGATGCCAGTGTCAGTGTGGGTGTCAGTGTCAGTGTGGATGTCAGTGTAGAGACAGCGCCTGTGTCAGTGTGGACGCATCGTCTGTGTCAGTGTGGATGCCAGTGTCAGTGTGGGTGTCAGTGTCAGTGTGGATGTCAGTGTAGAGACAGCACCTGTGTCAGTGTGGATGTCTGTGTGGATGTCTGTGTGGATGTCTGTGTGGATGTCTGTGTGGATGCCAGTGTGGATGTCAGTGTGGATGTCAGTGTGGATGTCTGTGTGGACACAGCGCCTGTGTCAATGTTTGTGTCAGTGTGGATGTCAGTGTGAACACAGCGCCTGTGTCAGTGTGGATGTCAGTGTGGAGACAATGTTTGTGTCAGTGTGGATGTCAGTGTGGACACAGCGTCTGTGTCAGTTTAGACAGTGTTGCGTGATGTGGGGTGACACAGTGTTGTGTGATGTGGGGTGACAGTGTTTTGTGATGTGTGTGACACAGTGTTGTGTGATGTGTGTGACACAGTGTTGTGTGATGTGTGTGACACAGTGTTGTGTGATGTGGGGTGACAGTGTTTTGTGATGTGTGTGACACAGTGTTGTGTGATGTGACACAGTGTTGTGTGATGTGTGTGACACAGTGTTGTGTGATGTGGGGTGACAGTGTTTTGTGATGTGTGTGACACAGTGTTGTGTGATGTGGGGTGACAGTGTTTTGTGATGTGTGTGACACAGTGTTGTGTGATGTGGGGTGACAGTGTTGTGTGGTGTGGGGTGACAGTGTTGTGTGGTGTGGGTGACACAGTGTTGTGTGATGTGTGTGACGGTGTTGTGTGATGTGGGGTGACACAGTGTTGTGTGATGTGGGTGACACAGTGTTGTGTGATGTGTGTGACACAGTGTTGTGTGATGTGTGTGACACAGTGTTGTGTGATGTGGGGTGACAGTGTTTTGTGATGTGTGTGACACAGTGTTGTGTGATGTGGGGTGACAGTGTTTTGTGATGTGTGTGACACAGTGTTGTGTGATGTGGGGTGACAGTGTTTTGTGATGTGTGTGACACAGTGTTGTGTGATGTGTGTGACACAGTGTTGTGTGATGTGTGTGACACAGTGTTGTGTGATGTGGGGTGACAGTGTTTTGTGATGTGTGTGACACAGTGTTGTGTGATGTGTGTGACACAGTGTTGTGTGATGTGTGTGACACAGTGTTGTGTGATGTGTGTGACACAGTGTTGTGTGATGTGTGTGACACAGTGTTGTGTGATGTGTGTGACACAGTGTTGTGTGATGTGGGGTGACAGTGTTTTGTGATGTGTGTGACACAGTGTTGTGTGATGTGTGTGACACAGTGTTGTGTGATGTGTGTGACACACTGTTGTGTGATGTGGGTGACACACTGTTGTGTGATGTGTGTGACACAGTGTTGTGTGATGTGTGTGACACAGTGTTGTGTGATGTGGGGTGACGCAGTGTGTTGTGTGGTGTGTGTGACACAGTGTTGTGTGATGTGTGTGACACAGTGTTGTGTGATGTGGGTGACACAGTGTTGTGTGATGTGGGTGACACAGTGTTGTGTGATGTGGGTGACACAGTGTTGTGTGATGTGGGTGACAGTGTTGTGTGATGTGTGTTGTGTGATGTGGGTGACAGTGTTGTGTGGTGTGGGTGACACAGTGTTGTGTGATGTGGGTGACACAGTGTCATGTGATGTGGGTGACAGTGTTGTGTGATGTGTGTTGTGTGATGTGGGTGACACAGTGTTGTGTGGTGTGGGTGACAGTGCTGTGTGATGTGTGTTGTGTGGTGTGGGTGACACAGTGTGTTGTATGATGTGGGTGACACAGTGTGATGTGTGGTGTGGGTGACACAGTGTTGTGTGGGTGACACAGTGTTGTGTGATGTGGGTGACAGTGTTGTGTGATGTGTGTTGTGTGGTGTGGGTGACACAGTGTGTTGTGTGATGTGGTGTGGGTGACACAGTGTGTTGTGTGATGTGGGTGACACAGTGTGTCGTGTGATGTGGGTGACACAGTGTGTTGTGTGATGTGGTGTGGGTGACACAGTGTGTTGTGTGATGTGGTGTGGGTGACACAGTGTGTTGTGTGATGTGGTGTGGGTGACACAGTGTGTTGTGTGATGTGGGTGACACAGTGTGTTGTGTGATGTGGTGTGGGTGACACAGTGTGTTGTGTGATGTGGTGTGGGTGACACAGTGTGTGATGTGATGTGGGTGACACAGTGTGTCGTGTGATGTGGGTGACACAGTGTGTTGTGTGATGTGTGTGATGTGGGTGACACAGTGTGTTGTGTAATGTGGTGTGGGTGACACAGTGTTGTGTGATGTGATGTGGGCGACACAGTGTGTTGTGTGATGTGGGTGACACAGTGTTGTGTGATGTGGGTGACACAGTGTGTTGTGATGTGGGTGACACAGTGTTGTGTGGTGTGGGTGACACAGTGTGTTGTGTGGTGTGGGCGACACAGTGGTGTGTTGTATGGTGTGAGTGACACAGTGTTGTGTGATGTGGTGTGGGTGACACAGTGTGTGATGTGATGTGGGTGACACAGTGTGTGATGTGGTGTGGGTGACACAGTGCGGTGTGATGTTGGTTTCAGTGTCACTGCTCCAGTCCTGTCTGGGCAACAGGCATCGTCATGGTCGGCGCCTGGTGACTGCAGTGGAAGACGCCATCGCTGACGAAGTGGCCAGGGAGGGACTGAGCAGGTGAGTGATGTCAGGTGTCGCAATGACACAGTTGTCATGTCAGGTGTTGTAATGACACAGTTGTGATGTCAGGTGTTATGACAGTTGTGATGTCAGGTGTTGTAGGACACAGTTGTGATGTCAGGTGTTGTAATGACACAGTTGTGATGTCAGGTGTTGTTATGACACAGTTGTGATGACAGGTGTTGTTATGACACAGTTGTGATGACAGGTGTTGTTATGACACAGTTGTGATGTCAGGTGTTGTTATGACACAGTTGTCATGTCAGGTGTTGCAATGACACAGTTGTGATATCAGGTGTTGCAATGACACAGTTGTGATGTCAGGTGTTGCAATGACGCAGTTGTGATGTCAGGGGTTGTAGGACACAGTTGTGATGTCAGGTGTTGTAATGACACAGTTGTGATATCAGGTGTTGTAATGACACAGTTGTGATATCAGGTGTTGCAATGACACAGTTGTGATGTCAGGTGTTGCAATGACGCAGTTGTGATGTCAGGGGTTGTAGGACACAGTTGTGATGTCAGGTGTTGTAATGACTCAGTTGTGATGACAGGTGTTGTAATGACACAGTTGTGATATCAGGTGTTGTTATGACACAGTTGTAATGTCAGGGGTTGTAATGACACAGTTGTGATGTCAGGTGTTGCAATGACGCAGTTGTGATGACAGGTGTTGTAATGACACAGTTGTGATGTCAGGTGTTGTAATGACTCAGTTGTGAAGACAGGTGTTGTAATGACACAGTTGTGATGTCTGGTATCGTAATGACACAGTTGTGATGTCAGGGGTTGTAATGACACAGTTGTGATGTCTGGTGTTGCAATGACACAGTTGTGATGTCAGGGGTTGTAATGACACAGTTGTGATGACAGGTGTTGTAATGACACAGTTGTGATGACAGGTGTTGTAAGGACACAGTTGTGATGACAGGTGTTGTAATGACACAGTTGTGATGACAGGTGTTGTAAGGACACAGTTGTGATGACAGGTGTTGTAATGACACAGTTGTGATGTCAGGTGTTGTAATGACACAGTTGTGATGTCAGGTGTTGTAATGACACAGTTGTGATGTCAGGTGTTGCAATGACACAGTTGTGATGTCAGGTGTTGTAATGACACAGTTGTGATGTCAGGTGTTGTAATGACACAGTTGTGATGTCAGGTGTTGTAATGACACAGATGTTGTAATGACACAGATGTGATGTCAGGTGTTGTAATGACACAGATGTGATGTCAGGTGTTGTAATGACACAGATGTTGTAATGACA
>NC_134897.1:1187700-1212700 GCF_041734735.1 Babylonia areolata
GATGTTTGTGAGCACCTCTCTGTTGTTGAGACATGGATGATGGAGGTGATGATGTTTGTGAGCACCTCTCTGTTGTTCAGATATGGAGGTGGTGATGTTTGTGAGCACCTCTCTGTTGTTCAGACATGGAGGTGGTGATGTTTGTGAGCACCTCTCTGTTGTTCAGACATGGAGGTGGTGATGTTTGTGAGCACCTCTCTGTTGTTCAGACATGGAGGTGGTGATGTTTGTGAGCACCTCTCTGTTGTTCAGACAAGGAGGTGATGATGTTTGTGAGCACCTCTCTGTTGTTCAGACATGGAGGTGATGATGTTTGTGAGCACCTCTCCGTTGTTCAGACATGGAGGTGATGATGTTTGTGAGCACCTGTCTGTTGTTCAGACATGGAGGTAGTGATGTTTGTGAGCACCTCTCTGTTGTTCAGACATGGAGGTGACGATGTTTGTGAGCACCTCTCCGTTGTTCAGACATGGAGGTGATGATGTTTGTGAGCACCTGTCTGTTGTTCGGACATGGAGGTGATGATGTTTGTGAGCACCTCTCTGTTGATCAGACATGGAGGTGACGATGTTTGTGAGCACCTCTCCGTTGTTCAGACATGGAGGTGGTGATGTTTGTGAGCACCTCTCTGTTGTTCAGACATGGATGATGGAGGTGATGATGTTTGTGAGCACCTCTCTGTTGTTCAGACATGGAGGTGGTGATGTTTGTGAGCACCTCTCTGTTGTTCAGACATGGAGGTGGTGATGTTTGTGAGCACCTGTCTGTTGTTCGGACATGGATGATGGAGGTGATGATGTTTGTGAGCACCTCTCTGTTGTTCAGACATGGAGGTGACGATGTTTGTGAGCACCTCTGTTGTTCAGACATGGAGGTGGTGATGTTTGTGAGCACCTCTCTGTTGTTCAGACATGGAGGTGGTGATGTTTGTGAGCACCTCTCTGTTGTTCGGACATGGATGATGGAGGTGGTGATGTTTGTGAGCACCTAACTCTGTTGTTCAGACATGGAGGTGGTGATGTTTGTGAGCACCTCTCTGTTGTTCGGACATGGATGATGGAGGTGGTGATGTTTGTGAGCACCTCTCTGTTGATCAGACATGGAGGTGACGATGTTTGTGAGCACCTCTGTTGTTCAGACATGGAGGTGGTGATGTTTGTGAGCACCTCTCCGTTGTTCAGACATGGAGGTGACGATGTTTGTGAGCACCTCCCTGTTGTTCGGACATGGAGGTGACGATGTTTGTGAGCACCTCTTTGTTGCTCAGACATGGATGATGGAGGTGATGATGTTTGTGAGCACCTCTCTGTTGTTCAGACATGGAGGTGATGATGTTTGTGAGCACCTCTCTGTTGTTGAGACATGGAGGTGATGATGTTTGTGAGCACCTCTGTGTTGTTCAGACATGGATGATGGAGGTGATGATGTTTGTGAGCACCTCTCCGTTGATCAGACATGGAGGTGGTGATGTTTGTGAGCACCTCTGTTGTTTGAACATGGACGTGATGATGTTTGTGAGCACCTCTCTGTTGTTCAGACATGGAGGTGATGATGTTTGTGAGCACCTCTCTGTTGTTCAGACATGGAGGTGGTGATGTTTGTGAGCACCTCTCTGTTGTTCAGACATGGAGGTGGTGATGTTTGTGAGCACCTCTCTGTTGTTCAGACATGGAGGTGATGATGTTTGTGAGCACCTCTCTGTTGTTCAGACATGGAGGTGATGATGTTTGTGAGCACCTCTCCGTTGTTCAGACATGGAGGTGATGATGTTTGTGAGCACCTGTCTGTTGTTCGGACATGGAGGTAGTGATGTTTGTGAGCACCTCTCTGTTGTTCAGACATGGAGGTGACGATGTTTGTGAGCACCTCTCCGTTGTTCAGACATGGAGGTGATGATGTTTGTGAGCACCTGTCTGTTGTTCGGACATGGAGGTGATGATGTTTGTGAGCACCTCTCTGTTGTTCAGACATGGAGGTGACGATGTTTGTGAGCACCTCTCCGTTGTTCAGACATGGAGGTGGTGATGTTTGTGAGCACCTCTCTGTTGTTCAGACATGGATGATGGAGGTGATGATGTTTGTGAGCACCTCTCTGTTGTTCAGACATGGATGATGGAGGTGGTGATGTTTGTGAGCACCTAACTCTGTTGTTCAGACATGGAGGTGGTGATGTTTGTGAGCACCTCTCTGTTGTTCGGACATGGATGATGGAGGTGGTGATGTTTGTGAGCACCTCTCTGTTGATCAGACATGGAGGTGACGATGTTTGTGAGCACCTCTGTTGTTCAGACATGGAGGTGGTGATGTTTGTGAGCACCTCTCTGTTGTTTAGACATGGAGGTGATGATGTTTGTGAGCACCTCTCTGTTGATCAGACATGGAGGTGACGATGTTTGTGAGCACCTCCCTGTTGTTCGGACATGGAGGTGACGATGTTTGTGAGCACCTCTCTGTTGCTCAGACATGGATGATGGAGGTGATGATGTTTGTGAGCACCTCTGTTGTTCGGACATGGATGATGGAGGTGATGATGTTTGTGAGCACCTCTGTGTTGTTCAGACATGGAGGTGGTGATGTTTGTGAGCACCTCTCTGTTGTTCAGACATGGAGGTGGTGATGTTTGTGAGCACCTCTCTGTTGTTCAGACATGGAGGTGATGATGTTTGTGAGCACCTCTCTGTTGTTCAGACATGGAGGTGCGGGAGGAGTCGTCACCATCTGACGTGTTCCGTGTCATCTTCTCGGCCCTGGCCACCAGTGACCCCTGCAGGTCACTGCTCATGCATGCTGTGGTCCTCCGCAACCCGCTGTTTGCCGAGCTGGCTGGATGCTGTGTGAGTCTCTGTGTGTCTGTGTCTGTGTGTGTATCTGTGTGTGTGTGTGTGTGTGTTTGTGTCTGTGTGTGTGTCGTTTTCAGAATGTACCAAGGGTGTCATCGCTGAGTGCTGTTTTCAGAATGCACCAATTGTGTCATTTAATCGTGTCATCACTGTGTGTTGTTTTCAGAATGCACCAATTGTGTCATCGCTGTGTGTCGTTTTCAGAATGCACCAATTGTGTCATCGCTGTGTGTCGTTTTCAGAATGCACCAATTGTGTCATCGCTGTGTGTCGTTTTCAGAATGCACCAATTGTGTCATCATTGTGTGTCGTTTTCAGAATGCACCAATTGTGTCATCATTGTGTGTCGTTTTCAGAATGCACCAATGGTGTCATCACTGTGCGTCGTTTTCAGAATGCACCAATTGTGTCATCATTGTGTGTCGTTTTCAGAATGCACCAATGGTGTCATCACTGTGCGTCGTTTTCAGAATGCACCAATGGTGTCATTGAATCGTGTCATCGCTGTGTGTCATTTTCAGAATGCACCAAGGGTGTAATCGCTGTGTGTTGTTTTCAGAATGCACCAATTGTGTCATTTAATCGTGTCATCACTGTGTGTTGTTTTCAGAATGCACCAATTGTGTCATTTAATCGTGTCATCACTGTGTGTTGTTTTCAGAATGCACCAATGGTGTCATTGCTGTGTGTCGTTATCAGAATGCACTAATGGTGTCATTGAATCGTGTCATCGCTGTGTGTTGTTTTCAGAATGCACCAGTGGATTCATCGCTGTGTGTCGTTTTCAGAATGCACCAATCGTGTCATCGCTGTGTGTCGTTTTCAGAATGCACCAATCGTGTCATCGCTGTGTGTCGTTTTCAGAATGCACCAATGGTGTCATCGCTGTGTGTCGTTTTCAGAATGCACCAATGGTGTCATTGAATCGTGTCATTGCTGTGTGTCATTTTCAGAATGCACCAAGGGTGTAATCGCTGTGTGTTGTTTTCAGAATGCACCAGTTGTGTCATTGAATCGTGTCATCGCTGTATGTCTTTTTCAGAATGCACCAATGGTGTCATTGCTGTGTGTCGTTATCAGAATGCACCAGTTGCGTCATTGAATCGTGTCATCACTGTATGTCGTTTTCAGAATGCACCAATGGTGTCATCGCTGTGTGTCGTTTGCATTTAATTGTGTCGTCGCTGTGTGTCGTTTTCAGAATGCGCCAATGGTGTCGTCGCTGTGTGTCATTTTCAGAATGCACCAATGGTGTCATCGCTGTGTGTCATTTTCAGAATGCACCAATTGTGTCATTGAGTCGTGTCATTGCTGTGTGTTGTTTTCAGAATGCACCAATTGTGTCGTCGCTGTGTGTCGTTTTCAGAATGCACCAATGGTGTCATCGCTGTGTGTCGTTTTCAGAATGCACCAATGGTGTCATCGCTGTGTGTCGTTTTCAGAATGCACCAATTGTGTCATCGCTGTGTGTCGTTTTCAGAATGCACCAATCGTGTCGTCGCTGTGTTCTCATTTTCAGAATGCACCAATGGTGTCATCGCTGTGTGTTGTTTTCAGAATGCACCAATGGTGTCCTTGCTGTGTGTCGTTTTCAGAATGCACCAATCGTGTCGTCGCTGTGTGCCTGGCTGGTGGCCATGTTGCCCCCCGCGGAGCACGCCCACTTTGTGGAGCATGATGGGAAGCGGGCATGGCGGTGGTCAGAGAGGCAGCTGGAGAGGCTGGTGGAGGTGTACCTGCAGTGCGGGGCGGAGAACACTCTGGCTGCTGCTTTCTTCATCTTCCAGCCGGTGAGGCAGGGCCCTGGCTGTGCACTGCACAGCACAGCTGGCTGGGATGATGGCTTGGGTTTTTGGGTTGGGTTGGGTTTTTGGTTTGGGTTGGGTTTGGGGTGTTGTTTTTTTGGGGCTGTGTTGGGGATTTGGGCTGAGTTGGGTTGGGTTGGGGATTTGGGCTGGGTTGTGTTTTTGGGTTGGGTTGGGTTTTTGGTTGGGTTGGGTTTTTGGTCTGTGTTGGGTTTTTAAGGTTGGGTTGTTGGTTTGGGTTGGGTTTGGGGTGTTGTTTTTTTGGGGGGGCTGTGTTGGGGTTTTGGGCTGAGTTGGGTTGGGGATTTGGGCTGTGTTGGGTTTTTGGGCTGGGTTTGGTTTTTGGACATTGTTGTGTGTGTGTGTGTGTGTGACATTGCTGTGTGTGTGTGTGTGTGTGTGTGTGTGTGTGTGTGACATTGCTGTGTGTGTGTGTGTGTGTGTGACATTGCTGTGTGTGTGTGTGTGTGTGTGACATTGCTGTGTGTGTTGGTGTGTGGCAGACATCGCCCCTGCTGCCGTTCCTGCAGTTTCTGAGGGAGTGTGTGTCCTGGCGGAACTACGAGGGTTGCAAGAAACTGCTGGACAACTTCAAGGATGCCATGGCTGCTGTGAGTGGCCAGCACTCCCTGTGTCTCAGCAGTTTTGTCTGGGACATGTGTCACTATTTTCCACACGAACTACCTGTCTCTCAGCAATTTTGTCTGGGACATGTGTCACTATTTTCCACACGAACTACCTGTGTCTCAGCAATTTTGTCCTGGACATGTGAGCACTCTCTGTCTCTCAGCAATTTTGTAGGGACATGTGTCACTATTTTCTACAGGCACTCTCTGTCTCTCAGCAATTTTGTAGGGACATGTGTCACTATTTTCCACACGAGCTACCTGTGTCTCAGGAATTTTGTCTGGAACATGTGTCACTGTTTTCCACACGAACTACCTGTGTCTCAGCAATTTTGTCTGGGACATGTATCACTATTTTCCACACGCACTCTGTCTCTCAGCAATTTTGTAGGGACATGTGTCACTATTTTCTACAGGCACTCTCTGTCTCTCAGCAATTTTGTAGGGACATGTGTCACTATTTTCTACAGGCACTCTCTGTCTCTCAGCAATTTTGTAGGGACATGTGTCACTATTTTCTACAGGCACTCTCTGTCTCTCAGCAATTTTGTAGGGACATGTGTCACTATTTTCCACACGAACTACCTGTGTCTCAGCAATTTTGTCTGGGACATGTATCACTATTTTCCACACGAACTACCTGTGTCTCAGCAATTTTGTCTGGGACATGTATCACTATTTTCCACACACATTCCCTGTGTCTAACTCTAAGCAATTTTGTCTGGGACAGGTATCACTATTTTCCACACGCACTCTCTGTCTTTCAGAAATTTTGTCTGGGACATGTATCACTATTTTCCACACAAACTACCTGTATCTCAGCAATTTTGTCTGGGACATGTGTCACTATTTTCCACACACATTCCTGTCTCTCAGCAATTTTGTCTGGGACATGTGTCACTATTTTCCACACGAACTACCTGTGTCTCAGCAATTTTGTCTGGGACATGTATCACTATTTTCCACACGAACTACCTGTGTCTCAGCAGTTTTGTCTGGGACATGTATCACTATTTTCCACACACATTCCTGTGTCTCAGCATTTTTTCTGGGACATGTATCAGTTTTCCACAAGCACTGCTGTCTCTCAGCAATTTTGTCTGGGACATGTGTCACCATTTTCCACAAGCACTCTGTCTCTCAGCAGTTTTGTCTGGGACATGTGAGCACTCTCTGTCTCTCAGCAATTTTGTCTGGGACATGTGTCACTATTTTCTACAGGCACACTCTGTCTCTCAGCAATTTTGTCTGGGACATGTGTCACTATTTTCCACAGGCACACTCTGTCTCTCAGCAATTTTGTCTGGGACATGTGTCACTATTTTCCACATGAACTACCTGTGTCTCAGCAATTTTGTCTGGGACATGTATCACTATTTTCCACAACTTCATGTATGATAGCGCCCGGTGGTGTTAACTTTAATAACTGTCTTTTTCCCCATGTTGATGTTGATCATTAGCACTTTAGGCCCGTGCCAAGGAGGTAGAGCACATCATACATGCCCCTTGACTATCATGATGATCATGATGATGATAATAATAATGATAATAATAGTAATAATAATAATAATAATAATAATAATAATGATAATAATATTAATAATGATAATGATGATAATAATGGTTGTAGTAGTAGTAGTAGTAGTAGTAGTAGTAGTTATTCCTGTTGCTTGTAGTCCAGCCAAGCGCACAGGGCCATATCAGGACTGTCAAACCATACAAATGCTCAGCCGCGTCAGCACAAAACTGTCACATCTTAAAAAAAACAAAAAACCCCACTAATACAAACCCCAAAAAACACAGTTCATGACACAGTATCCCAACCATTTAGCTCCTTATGGTAAATAAGACTAGGCCACGCTGAGGACGCCAGCCATTCCGCTTAATTTATCATCCCCAGATTACAAAAAAATCGAAAAAGATGAAAAAAACAACAACCCAATACTTCAAAGCCAAACAAAAATACATAAAAAAGGCCATATAGGCAAATAACACTGCAGAATGGGCATCTAGTGCCCATCCCAGTGTTTACATCTCACTACCTAATCACCAGAGCAAAACAGCACAGATAGTACATCATAGACTGCGGAGAAGAGAAAAAAAGTGTCAAGGCTTGCTTGAAAATAGAAGGGGAATGGACTGGGAAGGCAGATAGGGGAGACAACAGTGAAGATAGAAAAAAGGCAGAAACAACGAGAAATTTCTAGCTCAGAATTTCCAGAAAGCAGGGATGTTATTTATGCTGAAAGACCCCATGCATCCACAAGGCGGGAGCAATAGTAGTAGTACAAAAAAGAATTATTTACATAGTTATCTCTCTTTGTTTCAAGTCCATTGAGGTTTCCGGTCCACATTATCTCTCTGATCTCAGGTTGGGAAACTCTGAGTGGATCTGCTATTTTCAGTGGAAGAGCAGATGATTTCAGAGGAGAAAAAAAAAAAAAAAAAAAAAAAAAATTAGAGGAAAACGTTTTGGGGGGTCCGAGAAGAAAGTGAATGATTGTTTCAGCTTTCAGGACAGGCCCCCAAACCTCTTAACCCTTTGAGCCCTGAGTTCCTAAGCAATTTTAACCCTTCTGCCTGAGCTCCTGAGCCAAAATTTGCAAATAATTGGTATTCAATGTGTCACGGCAGATATAAAAAGAGTGCCCTGACCACCGCTTTACCGGTGGTAGAGAAAAATGACATAATCCCTAGCCACCGGTTGAGCAGTGCGTAAACACTTGTGTCGTGTTTTGCTATTGGTTGACTTATATTGAAATCGATCTTTTTTTATCAAAAGCACATGCGCAAAACACAGTGAAAAGGTGCGGCCATGTTGGTACTATGTTCGCTGATGTCAGAATATTACGTTTTTTTCTGATTGGCTCTTCAATATAAGTCGGCCAATAGCAAAACATGACACAAGTGTTTACACACTGCTCAACCGGTGGCTAGGCATTATGTCATTTTTCTCTACCACCGGTAAAGCGGTGGTCAGGGCTCAAAGGGTTAAAAAATCACTCGTTTCGTTTTGCTGCACCCCACAACAGGGCGTTGCCCCTGAACCCCACCAGGGGCCAGAGGCAGTCCCTGGACCACGGCTGATTTTCAGAGGAAACTCTCCTGGACAATTCCCTGCCCTGTGATTGGCTGATTTTCAGAGGAAACTTTCCTGGACAATTCCCCCAGCCTGTGATTGGCTGATTTTCAGAGGAAACTTTCCTGGACAATTCCCCAGCCTGTGATTGGCTGATTTTCAGAGGAAACTTTCCTGGACAATTCCCCCAGCCTGTGATTGGCTGATTTTCAGAGGAAACTTTCCTGGACAATTCCCCCAGCCTGTGATTGGCTGATTTTCAGAGGAAACTTTCCTGGACATCCCCACCCTGTGACCTCATTCATCCTTTCATACCCTCACGCCAACTCCACTCTCCTTCCGACACCCACATGCTTAGGATCCCCCCCTGCTCGAACCAAAACGTATGGCCATCGCAGTTTTTCATACCAAGCCCCCATTTTTGGAATCGGCTTCCTCAGCCTCTCCGTCACTCATTTTCACTGCAGTCTTTCAGATCCAGTCTGAAGACCCACCTTTTCCCCTCCTGAATAATTCTCAACAGCTCATCATTTCCAGTAATGAACTAAAGTGACTGTTAGTGAGTGAGTTAGTTTTGATAGTTTCAGAATTTTTTTTTTTTGTTTGTGTGTGTGTGTGTGTGTGTACTATATATGATTATGTGCTATGATGTGTGTGTGTGTGTGTGTGTGTGTGTGTGTGTGTGTGTGTGTGTGTGTGTGTGTGTGTGTGCTTGAGTGTATTGTGGGTGTGTGGGTATCCGGATGGGGGTTGGGGGGGGGGTATATTTTTTTGATAATGTTTGGTATCTTGTGTTCAATTCTTCCTTTTTGATATTTACATATGTGTTCAATTTGTAAATGCCTAAGGCTTGTTTTCAAGATTAGACATAAATGCTTATAATGATAATAATATTGATAATGGTAATACTAATAAAGTAGGAGGAGGAGGAGGAGGAGGAAGAAGAAGAAGTAGAAGAAGAAGAAGAAGAAGAAGAAGAGGAAGCTATGATATTATTATGAATATAAGTATTATTATTATGATTATGATCATTTTGATTATTATGATCACAATTCGTAGTGGTAGGAGTGGTAGTAGTAGTAGTAGTCTTTCTTTCTAATTAACCCCCCCAAAATGTTTGACATGACGACCCCCTGTGTTGGCAGCTGAGCCCCGCCAGCGGCAAGGTGACCGGGGCCAGTGGGGGTGAGGGAGAGGGAGAGGGCGCCCTGCAGGTGATTGGGGGCCGTGAGTGGCTGGAGCGCACCGCGTACCGGGCGGTGCAGCAGCAGTTGGTGCGGTGCGGCACGGTGCACGATGCCCTGCACCTGCTGGCTCTGCTGGCCCAGGAGAACATCGCCCTCGTCTTCAGCTTTGACGGTCAGGGGGGTGTGTGTGTCTGCTGTCTGTTTCTATCTTTAGTTGACAGTGTGACGTCAGCTTTGACGGTCGGGGGTGGGGGGGGTCTGTTTCTGTCTTTCATTGACAGTGTGACATCAGCTTTGACAGTTGGGGGGGGGGGGGGGGTGTTTGCTGTCTGCTTCTGTCTTTAGTTGACAGTGTGATGTCAGTTTTGACGGTCGGGGGGGGGGGGTGGGGGGGGGGGTGTTTGCTGTCTGCTTCTGTCTTTAGTTGACAGTGTGACGTCAGCTTTGACGGTCGGGGGTGGGGTGGGGGGGTCTGTTTCTGTCTTTAGTTGACAGTGTGATGTCAGTTTTGACGGTCGGGGGGGGGGGGGGGGTGTCTGCTGTCTGTTTCTGTCTTTAGTTGACAGTCTGATGTCAGTTTTGACGGTCGGGGGGGGGGGGTGTCTGCTGTCTGTTTCTGTCTTTAGTTGACAGTGTGATGTCAGTTTTGACGGTCGGGGGGGGGGGGGGGGGGGGGTGTCTGCTGTCTGTTTCTGTCTTTAGTTGACAGTGTGACGTCAGCTTTGACGGTCGGGGGTGGGGTGGGGGGGTCTGTTTCTGTCTTTAGTTGACAGTGTGATGTCAGCTTTGACGGTCGGGGGTGGGGTGGGGGGGGTCTGTTTCTGTCTTTAGTTGACAGTGTGATGTCAGTTTTGACGGTCGGGGGGGGGCGGGGGGGGGGGGTGTCTGGTGTCTGTTTCTGTCTTTAGTTGACAGTGTGACGTCAGCTTTGACGGTTGGGGGGGGGGGGGGTGTCTGGTGTCTGTTTCTGTCTTTAGTTGACAGTGTGATGTCAGCTTTGACGGTCAGGGGGGGGGGTGTCTGGTGTCTGTTTCTGTCTTTAGTTGACAGTGTGATGTCAGCTTTGACGGTCAGGGGGGGGGGGGGGGGGGGGGGTTGACAGTTTGACGTCAGCTGTGATGGTCAGGGGGGGTGTCTGGTGTCTATTTGACAATGTGACGTCAGCTGTTATGGTCAGGAGGAGGGAGGGGGGTGGGGGGTGGGGGGGTTGACAATGTGACGTCAGCTGTTATGGTCAGGAGGAGGGTGGGGGGTGGGGGGGTTGACAATGTGACGTCAGCTGTGATGGTCAGGAGGAGGGACGGGGTGGGGGGTGGGGGGGTTGACAATGTGGCGTCAGCTGTGATGGTCAGGAGGAGGGTGGGGGGTGGGGGGGTTGACAATGTGACGTCAGCTGTGATGGTCAGGAGGAGGGTGGGGGGTGGGGGGGTTGACAATGTGGCGTCAGCTGTGATGGTCAGGAGGAGGGTGGGGGGTGGGGGGGTTGACAATGTGACGTCAGCTGTTATGGTCAGGAGGAGGGTGGGGGGGAGGGGTTGACAATGTGACGTCAGCTGTTATGGTCAGGAGGAGGGTGGGGGGGTTGACAATGTGACGTCAGCTGTTATGGTCAGGAGGAGGGAGGGGGGAAGTGTTTGACAGTATGACGTCAGCTGTGACAGTCAGGGGACAGTGTAACGTCAGCTTTGACGATAGGTGGGAACGGGGGGGTGTGTTTGACAGTGTAATGTCAGCTTTGATTATCAGAGAGGCAAGGGGGATGTACATCAGTGTCTGTCGACAGTGTACCTTCAGCACTGACAGACAGGGGTTGTGGGGAAGGCAGAATGCTCTCCACTCAATTCTCTGTGTGTGTGTGTGTGTGTGTGTGTGTGTGTGTGTGTGTGTGTGTGTGTGTGTGTGACAGGCAGGAGTTGTGGGGAAGGCAGAATGCTCTCCACTCAATTGTGTGTGTGTGTGTGTGTGTGTGTGTGAGAGAGAGAAAGAGAGAGAGAGAGAGAGAGAGCGTGTTTAATTTGTCCTTATGATCTGTGGATGGCATAAACTGTAATCTTCCTCAGATGAGAAGGAATCTCTTTGGATGGCAGAACACCTGTGTGTGTGTGTGTGTGTGTGTGTGTTTGCATGTGTGTGTGTGTGTGTGTGCATGTGTGTGTGTGTGTGTGTGCGTGTGTGTGTGTGTGTATGTTGTGGGCTAGTGCTGGACTTTGGTTGACAGAACACCTCTGCGTGTGTGTGTGTGTGATGTGGTCAGTGCTGGACTTTGGTCAGCTGCACAAGATGCTGCGGGTGCTGCACCAGCGGCAGGTGAGGGACGTTCACCTGTCACACCTGTTTTCCGGCGCCAGCAGCCAGCACCTGTACCTGCAGGAGTGCCACAGGTGCCTGGAGTCCCTGATAGCTCAGGGGCTGTACGAGGACGCCTACACCTTCGGGCACTGCGCCGGTCTGGACCTATCGGGGGTGGTGGAGAGACAGGTGGGACACAGGGGGTGGTGGAGAGACAGGTGGGACACAGGGGGTGGAGAGACAGGTGGGACACAGGGGGTGGTGGAGAGACAGGTGGGACACAGGGGGTGGTGGAGAGACAGGTGGGACACAGGGGGTGGTGGAGAGACAGGTGGGACACAGGTGGTGGTGGAGAGACAGGTGGGACACAGGGAGTGGAGAGACAGGTGGAACACAGGTGGTGGTGGAGAGACAAGTGGGACACAGGTGGTGGAGAGACAGGTGGGACAGGTGGAGAGACAGGTGGACACAGGGGGTGGTGGAGAGACAGGTAGACACAGGGAGTGGAGAGACAGGTGGGACACAGGGGGTGGTGGAGAGACAGGTGGGACACAGGGGGTGGTGGAGAGACAGGTGGGACACAGGGGGTGGTGGAAAGACAGGTGGGACACAGGGGGTGGTGGAGAGATAGGTGGGACACAGGTGGAGAGACAGGTGGGACACAGGGGGTGGTGGAGAGACAGGTGGGACACAGAGGGTGGAGAGACAGGTGGACACAGGGGGTGGTGGAGAGACAGGTGGGACACAGAGGGTGGAGAGACAGGTGGGACACAGAGGGTGGAGAGACAGGTGGACACAGGGGGTGGTGGAGAGACAGGTGGGACACAGAGGGTGGAGAGACAGGTGGACACAGGGGGTGGTGGAGAGACAGGTGGGACACAGGGAGTGGAGAGACAGGTGGGACACAGGGGGTGGTGGAGAGACAGGTGGGACACAGAGGGTGGAGAGACAGGTGGGACACAGAGGGTGGAGAGACAGGTGGACACAGGGGGTGGTGGAGAGACAGGTGGGACACAGAGGGTGGAGAGACAGGTGGACACAGGGGGTGGTGGAGAGACAGGTGGGACACAGGGAGTGGAGAGACAGGTGGACACAGGGGGTGGTGGAGAGACAGGTGGGACACAGGGAGTGGAGAGACAGGTGGACACAGGGGGTGGTGGAGAGACAGGTGGGACACAGGGAGTGGAGAGACAGGTGGACACAGGGGGTGGTGGAGAGACAGGTGGGACACAGAGGGTGGAGAGACAGGTGGACCACAGGGGGTGGTGGAGAGACAGGTAGACACAGGGGGGGGTGGAGATGGGTGGGACACAGGGGGTGGAGAGACAGGTGGACACAGGTGGTGGTGGAGAGACAGGTGGGACACAGGGGTGGTGGAGAGACAGGTGGGACACAGGGGGGGGGGGTGGAGAGACAGGTGGACACAGGGGGTAGAGAGACAGGTGGGACACAGGGGGTGGTGGAGAGACAGGTGGGACACAGGGGGTGGTGGAGAGACAGGTGGACACAGGGGGTGGTGGAGAGACAGGTGGGACACAGAGGGTGGTGGAGAGACAGGTGGACACAGGGGGTGGTGGAGAGACAGGTGGGACACAGAGGGTGGTGGAGAGACAGGTGGGACACAGAGGGTGGTGGAGAGACAGGTGGACACAGGGGGTGGTGGAGAGACAGGTGGGACACAGGGGGTGGTGGAGAGACAGGTGGGACACAGGGTGGAGAGACAGGTGGGACACAGGGGGTGGAGAGACAGGTGGGACACAGGGGTGGGGGGGTGGGGAGACTGAGGGAGGGTGGGGGAGGGACAGTGCTTTTGTTGGCGGAGAGGGGGCAAGGGTTGTGTTGAGAAGTGAAGGGGTGTGACATCAGAGTAAACAGACAACCCCACAGTGTGATGTCATTCTGTGATGTGATGTGATGTGTCACAGTGCTGTGATGTCATTCTGTGATGTGATGTGATGTGTCACAGTACTGTGATGTCATTCTGTGATGTGATGTGTCACAGTACTGTGATGTCATTCTGTGATGTGATGTGTCACAGTACTGTGATGTCATTCTGTGATGTGATGTGATGTGTCACAGTGATGTGATGTGTCACAGTGATGTGATGTGATGTGCAGTTGAAGAGTGAAAAAGACCAGCTGCAGAAGTGTGGGGTATGGCAGTCGGCTGTGATCCGCCGTCGCTATTGGAAACAGTGTGCTGCCACCTGTGCCCGCTTCCAGCTGTCGGCTGATGTGGTGGCCCGCTTCTTTCAGGTCAGGGCTGGTGGAGTGGGGGTGCGGGGAGAGGGGCGGTGGGGTTGTTGTTACTATTGTTGTTATTGTAGTTGTTGTTTGTTGCTGTTGTTGTTTATGCTGTAAATGTTGCAAATGCAATTGTTGTTATATGGATACTACACGTGGCAGTATCTGCACCTGTGGGACTATGAACGTCGGTATGCAGGAGAGTGGAGAAGGGACTGCACAACTCCTCTTCACTAAAAAAAAAAAGTCACCTGTGCTGGTCAGGCAACCAGGCTAATGTCAGAACGACGAGCTAGCCCTTCAACACCCAGCTTTCCCAAGCCCTGTGGCGATGGAGAAGTGGTAACGGGGACAGGCCGAGGATGCTGCTGGCAGTTCCTAGTCATGACTCTGCATGCAGGCAGCTGTGGGGTGATGGTCGTCCGCCGTAGACTGGGGCAGATGCGGCGCCTGTATCCTCCCACAGTGTCAGAACAGCCCTTTTTAGGGACAGCACTGCTCTCCACACAATGGGAAGAAGAGATAAAAGGATCCCTAAACAAAGCCTGCCTCACCTAGTACCTAGTAGGAAACCGCACCTACTTGGACATCCAACACTAGCGGTCGAAAACAACAGAAGAAAAGAACCAGGAGTCATGCCCTGACTCTGGGTGCCTGGAATTTTCGCACCCTCTTAGACAGAGACGACAGACCAGAAAGGCGCACAGCACTCATTGCTAGAATGCTTGGTCGCTACCAGGTGGACATAGCAACCCTGAGGAAAGCCAGGTTTGCCGGTGAAACCCAGCTGGAGGAAGTTGGAGAGGGCTACACCTTCTACTGCACTGGGAAGCCAGATGGCACCCCAAGATCCTGAGGCGTGGGCTTTGCCATACAAACCAAATGTGCACGGCAGCTTGACAGCCTTCCATGTGGGATAAACGATAGGCTGATGTCCCTGTGTCTGAAGCTGTCCGAGGATCACTTCTCCACATTCATCAGCTGCTATGCCCCGATGATGACCAACCCTGATGACATCAAAGAAGCTTTCTACGAGGAGCTCAGCTGCACCATTTCAGCGGTAGACAGAAAGGACAGGCTGATCATCCTTGGGGATTTCAATGCCCGCATCGGCGTGGACTTCTTCTCGTGGCAAAAAGTCCTAGGACAGCACGGCACTGGCAAGTGCAACTCCAACGGACTGCTTTTGCTCTCGCTCTGTGCGCAGCATGGACTGACCATCACCAGCACCCTCTTTCTACAAGCGGACAAGTACAAGAACACAAGGATGCACCCCTGTTCCAAGCAGTGGCACATGCTGGACTATGTGATTGTCCGGCAGAGGGACAGAGGTGATGTTTCCATCACACGCTGCATGAGAGGAGCAGTCTGTTGGTCGGACCATCGCCTGGTACGCAGCAAGATGAACATCAAAGTTGCACACAAGCTCCAACCAGCCATACATAAATGTATTCAAAGTGTGAGCATTAACATCAGGCATATTGTATTGTACATTAATCCTGCATGTTGCACATTCATCCTACATATTATACATTCATAATAACCATTTTTTTTAAGCTAAGTACCAACACTAAAACAAGGTACGACCTATCATACACAGACTTTCACACATACTCACATGAAAGCGCACGCACATACACAACACACACACATGCACACAACAAGCACACACGCACACACACACACACACACACACACACACGCACACACACACACACACACACACACGCACACACACACACACACACACACACACACACAGTTCTCAAGAATTTAAAAGGTGGATTGAACATGGAATAAAAGTCTTCAGAGCTCTGGGATTTCAACTTTTTTTTTTGTAGCGTCGTCCTGATGGCAATAGCTCATAGTACTTTGCTAAACTATGTGTGTCGTCAGTTGCTGTCTGCCTGCTTTTCTGACCCATTTACTTCTCAGTCGGCTCTTGCATACTGCTTGTTTCACTCCCACAGTTTTAGTTTTACTGCACACACTCATGACATCGTTCAAAACACGCTTACTCCTCACTCCCAAACTTCCATACCAGCATAAAAATGAAACTGTGAGCATGGAGTCAATACAACATCGATGATAACTTTGAAGAATATACCAATGTGAACAATTTTTTGATGATGATGATGACAATAATGATGATAATGATGGTGGTGATGATGATGATGACAGTGATGACGACAGTGATGATGGTGGTGACAACGACGACAATGATAACTGTGGTGGTGATGATGATGATGATGATGATAATGATGGTACAGAAAGAGGCGGAGGCGTGTGACAGCCTGATGATGATGATGACTGGGGTGATGATGATGTGACTATGATGACTGTGGTGAAAATGATGATGATGATAATGACTATGATGACTGGTGATGATGATGATGATGATGATGATGGTGATGATGACTGTGATGATGATGATGATGATGATGATGGTGATGGTGCAGAAAGAAGCAGAGGCGTGCGGCAGCCTGATGATGATGATGACTATGATGATGGTGATGATGATGATGATGGTGATGATGACTGTGATGATGATGATGATGATGATGACGGTGCAGAAAGAAGCCGAGGCGTGCGGCAGCCTGAGGGAGAGGGGATCCCTGTACAAACTGTCCCTGACCCATGTGGAGGGCCTGGCGGGCAAAGAGAGGACAGGCGCCGCTGTCTGGGGGTTGAGGGATCAAATCTTCACCGCCATGTGGCGCTGCATGCTGCAGGACCGCGTCGCTCGCCTGCAGATGGTATGTGGGTGTTGGACACGGGTCGTCACTCTGTCTGTCCTCGTCATTGGTTTTTGCCTTTCTTTACTCTTTGCTTTTGTCACGATTTAGGGCAGGGTCCTTATATATAGTCCTTCTTTTTTGCTGAAGTTCCTGTTTGGGGCAAGGGGTGTACATTTTGCTTCTTTTTGCAGGCATGAGATTTTTCTGACTATAGTCACACACACACACACACACACACACACACACACACACACACACACACAAATTCGAGTAACACAGGACATATTCCCAGCCAGGTGATGCTAACAGATGATGAATATATACAAACAAGATTGGGAAAATTTGTTTATGAATGCTGCTGCAATTTACTGCATTAACTGATTGATTAATTGTGTGTTTTTCACTTGTTCGTTCATTTACCATTGCACTTGTGTCTTATAAACCTTACGGTTTCATGACAATAAAATCTATTCTGTTCTATTCTATTCTATTCTATTCACACACACACACACATGAGACAAGATTTTGAAAATCATGTCCTTCAAGGCTGACTTTTACAGGTTTGAAAGCAAAAACACTTCAGTTTAGGAAGAATTGGACCGATTTTTTTGTCTTTTGTGGGTTGGAATATCTCGGCAGCATTGGTGGCCTGCAAGTGCAGATTTTATGGTTTGAAATGGAGAAAGACCTTCAGCTTCAGGGGGCTTCACCAGCAGACCCCCACCAGGGCCGCTGCCCCATGGACCCTCACTAGGGGCTTTCTGCGGGCCCCAGGCCCCCACCTTTCAGACTCAGTCACGATTCCCCAACCTCATGCTTGTTTTGCTGAAGTTCCTATTTGGGGCAAGGTGTGTACAGTTTGCATTTTTTGCTGAAGTTCCTATTTGGGGCAAGGTGTGTACAGTTTGCATTTTTTGCCGTAGTCCCTATTTAGGGCAAGGGCTGCATATATAAAAGCATTTTCTTTGCATACCTGTTGTCCTCGCGAGTCAGGGGTGTCTTGTCTGCGTTTCTCTTTCCTGAGGGTTTGTGAAGAAGTCTTTTTTTTAATTTTTTATCAATTTGAAACAACATCCACATGCTAATCAACAACAACAGAAAACATAATTCTGTGTGTGCTTGGTTCAGTTTGGACTTTTTTTGGCTAATGTGCTCAATGTTTGGAAGAACATGGATCAGGAAGTAAAGATCAGACCAGTGAAATGGCCAGTGAATCAAACTATTGACAGCCAGGCAGTCGAGTTGACCAATGAAACGTGTTGCCACAGAAGAAGATGTGACCAATGGGATGTGTTGTTACAGAAGAAGATGTAACCAATGAAATGTGGTGTTACAGAAGATGTGACCAGTGGTAACTGTTGTTACAGAAGAAGAGGTGACCAATGAAATGTGTTGTTACAGAAGAAAAGGTGACCAATGAAAAGTGTTGTTACAGAAGAAGAGGTGACCAATGAAAGGTGTTGTTACAGAAGAGGTGACCAATGAAAAGAGTTGTTACAGGAGAAGAGGTGACCAATGAAAGGTGTTGTTATAGAAGAAGAGGTGACCAGTGAAATGTGTTGTTACAGAAGAAGAGGTGACCAGTGGAATGTGTTGTTACAGAAGAAGAGGTCACCAATGAAATGTGTTGTTACAGAAGAAGAGGTGACCAGTGGAATGTGTTGTTACAGAAGAAGAGGTGACCAATGGAATGTGTTGTTACAGAAGCAGAGGTGACCAATGAAATGTGTTGTTACAGAAGCAGAGGTGACCAATGAAATGTGTTGTTACAGAAGCAGAGGTGACAAATGAAATGTGTTGTGACATAAGAAGAGGTGACCAATGAAATGTGTTGTTACAGAAGAAGAGGTGACCGATGAAATGTGTTGTGACATAAGAAGAAGTGATCATTGAAATGTGTTGTGACATAAGAAGAGGTGACCAGTGGAAGGTGTTGTTATAGAAGCAGAGGTGACCAATGAAATGTGTTGTTACAGAAGAAGAGGTGACCGATGAAATGTGTTGTGACATAAGAAGAAGTGATCATTGAAATGTGTTGTGACATAAGAAGAGGTGACCAGTGGAAGGTGTTGTTACAGAAGAAGAGGTGACCGATGAAATGTGGTGTTACAGACGGAGGCCGGGGGAGAGGAGGAGGACCTGTTCAGTGAGCGGGAGGAGGGAGAGGGCAGCAGGGCCTCCGGCGGCCGTCAGGAACTGCTGCACAGCGCCCTGCTCCCCAAACCACGCGTCCAGCCCGCCGATGAACTCTCCTCGGAGGTCAGGTCGCAGTCGCTGTCTGACAGGGTTTCTCTGCCGCATGGATGTCTGTTCAGTTCTGTTTTCATTCAGGCGGTGTGACTTGCGTACAGGACTGTTTTACGGACAAAACAGTGATGATTACGGGAAGGCTGGTGACAGGAGGAAGTCATGACTCAGTGGTGTGTGTTGACAGGAGGAACATGTGACACAGTGTGTTGACAGGAGGGACATGTGACACAGTGTCTTGACAGGAGGGACATGTGACACAGTGCTGTGTGTTGACAGGAGGGACATGTGACATAGTGTGTTGACAGGAGGGACATGTGACACAGTGGTGTATGTTGACAGGAGGGACATGTGACACAGTGTTGTGTGTTGACAGGAGGGACATGTGACACAGTGTGTTGACAGGAGGGACATGTGACACAGTGTTGTGTGTTGACAGGAGGGACATGTGACACAGTGCTGTGTGTTGACATGGGGGACATGTGACGCAGTGTGTTGACAGGGGAGAGATGTGACACAGTGTTGTGTGTTGACAGGTGGGAGATGTGACAGTGTTGTTTGTTGACAGGTGGGAGATGTGACACAGTGTTGTGTGTTGACAGGTGGGAGATGTGGCACAGTGCTGTGAGTTGACAGGGGGGACATGTGACGTGTTGTGTGTTGACAGGGGGGACATGTGACGTGTTGTGTGTTGACAGGGGGGTGGGGGGGGTATATATGTTGTGTGATTTGCTTTGAGTCATGATGTGCTGTGCTGTGAATCATGCTGTGTGGTGTGCTGTGAACCGTGTTTTGTGATTTGCTGTGAGTCATGTTGTGCTGTGAGTCATGCTGTGTGCTGTGCTGTGAGTCATGTTGTGTGCTGTGCTTTGAGTCATGTTGTGTGCTGTGCTTTGAGTCATGTTGTGTGCTGTGCTTTGAGTCATGCTGTGCTTTGAGTCATGTGCCGTGTGCTGTGCTGTGAGTCATTCTGTGCTGTGAGTCATGCTGTGTGATGTGCTGAGTCATGCTGTGTGCTGTGTGTCATTCTTTGCTGTGAGTCATGCTCTGTGATGTTGCTGTGAGTCATGCTGTGTGCTGTGCTGTGAGTCATGCTGTGCTGTGAGTCATGCTGTGTGATGTGCTATAAGCCAGGCTGTGCTGTGAGTCATGCCGTGTGATGTGTTGTGAGTCATGCTGTGTGTTGTCATGCTGTGCTGCTGTGAGTCATGCTATGTGCTGTGTTGTGAGTCATGCTGTATGTTGTCCTGTGAGTCAGGCTGTATGTTGTCCTGTGAGTCAGGTTGTGCTGTGAGTCATGGTGTGTACTGTGAGCCATGCTGTGCTGTGAGCCATGCTGTGTGCTGCGAGTCATGCTGTGAGTCATGCTCTCCTGTGAGCCATGCTGCACCATGAGTCATGCTGCGCTGTGAGCCATGCTGTGTGCTGTGAGTCATGGTGTGTACTGTGAGCCATGCTGTGAGCCATGTTGTGTGCTGTGAGTCATGGTGTGTACTGTGACCCGTGCTGTGAGCCATGCTGTGCTGTGAGTCATGGTGTGTACTGTGACCCGTGCTGTGAGCCATGCTGTGTGCTGTGAGTCATGGTGTGTGCTGTGAGCCATGCTGTGTGCTGTGAGTCATGCTGTGCTGTGAGCCATGCTGTGCTGTGAGTCATGCTGGTCTGTGAGTCATGCTGGTCTGTGAGTCATGCTGTGTGCTGTGAGCCATGCTGTGCTGTGAGTCATGCTGTGTGCTGTGAGTCATGCTGTGTGCTGTGAGTCATGTTGTGTGCTGTGAGCCATGCTGTGTGCTGTGAGTCATGCTGTGTGCTGTGAGTCATGGTGTGTACTGTGAGCCATGCTGTGCTGTGAGTCATGTTGTGTGCTGTGAGCCATGCTGTGTGCTGTGCTGTGTGCTGTGCTGTGAGCCGTGCTGTGTGCTGTGCTGTGTGGACAGGAGGCCATGGAGCTGGAGGGGGTGATGGGGGACCTGTTGGCGGAGGGACATGTTGCCGAGTGCTGTGACCTGGCCACTCTGCTGGGCGTCCACACCTCGGACCTCACCATCATCCTGGTCAGTCGTCTCCCTTGCTCCTCTCCTCACTGCTCTCCCTTGTTTTGTGTCGTCAGTCGTCTCCCTTCCTCCTTCTCTCCTCACTGCTCTCCCTTCTGTTTTGTGTTGTCAGTCGTCTCCCTTGCTCCTCTCCTCACTGCTCTCCCTTCTGTTTTGTGTTGTCAGTCGTCTCCCTTCCTCCTTCTCTCCTCACTGCTCTCCCTTCTGTTTTGTGTTGTTAGTCGTCTCCCTTCCTCCTTCTCACCTCACTGCTCTTCCTTCTGTTTTGTGTTGTTAGTTGTCTCCCTTCCTCCTTCTCACCTCACTGCTCTTCCTTCTGTTTTGTGTTGCCAGTCGTCTCCCTTCCTCCTTCTGTCCACGGTGATCTCCCTTCTGTTTTGTGTTTTCAGTCGTCTCCCTTCTTCCTTCTCTCCTCACTGTTCTCCCTTCTGTTTTGTGTGGTCAGTCGTCTCCCTTCCTCCTCCTCTCCTCACTGCTCTCCCTTCTGTTTTGTGTTGTTAGTCGTCTGCCTTCCTTCTCTCCTCACTGCTCTCCCTTGTTTTGTGTTGTCAGTCGTCTCCCTTCCTCCTTCTCTCCTCACTGCTCTCCCTTCTGTTTTATGTTGTTAGTCGTCTCCCTTCCTCCTTCTCTCCTCACTGCTCTCCCTTGTTTTGTGTTGTCAGTCGTCTCCCTTCCTCCTTCTGTCGTCGGTGATCTCCCTTCTGTTTTGTGTTGTCAGTCGTCTCTCTTCCTCCTTCTGTCCTCACTGCTCTCCCTTCTGTTTTGTGTTGTCAGTCGTCTCCCTTCCTCCTTCTCTTCTCACTGCTCTCCCTTCTGTTTTGTGTTGTCAGTCGTCTCTCTTCCTCCTTCTCTCCTCACTGCTCTCCCTTCTGTTTTGTGTTGTCAGTCGTCTCCCTTCCTCCTGCTCTCCTCACTGCTCTCCCTTGTTTTGTGTTGTTAGTCGTCACCCTTCCTCCTCCTCTCCACAGTGATCTCCCTTCTTTTTGTGTCATTAGTGATTTCCCATTTTGTTTCTTCAGTGCTTTCCCTTATTTCTTGTCTGGCAAGTAGTTTCCCATCTTTCTTCAGTGATTTCCTTTCTTTTCTGTCTGGTCAGTGATTTCCCTTATAGTGTCATGTTGTGTTGCTGAGTAGTGATGTTTGACTGGTGAAAGTTACCTGTTGATAAAGTGTTATATTCTGTTGGGTAGTAGTGATGTTTGATGTGAAAGTTACCTGTTATATTCTGTTGGGTAGTGGTAATGTTTGATGGTGAAAGTTACCTGTTATATTCTGTTGGGTAGTAGTGATGTTTGATGTGAAAGTTACCTGTTATATTCTGTTGGGTAGTTTTGGTTGGGTAGTAGTAATGTTTGATGGTGAAAGTTACCTGTTATATTCTGTTGGGTAGTAGTAATGTTTGATGGTGAAAGTTACCTGTTATATTCTGTTGGGTAGTGGTGATGTTTGATGGTGAAAGTTCTCTGTTATATTCTGTTGGGTAGTGGTGATGTTTGATGGTGAAAGTTCTCTGTTATATTCTGTTGGGTAGCGGTGATGTTTGATGGTGAAAGTTACCTGTTATATTCTGTTGGGTAGTGGTGATGTTTGATGGTGAAAGTTCTCTGTTATATTCTGTTGGGTAGTGGTGATGTTTGATGGTGAAAGTTACCTGTTATATTCTGTTGGGTAGTGGTGATGTTTGATGGTGAAAGTTATCTGTTATATTCTGTTGGGTAGTGGTGATGTTTGATGTGAAAGTTACCCCTTGATAAAGTGTTGTATTCTGTTGGGTAGTGATGTTTGATGGTGAAAGTTATCTGTTATATTCTGTTGGGTAGTGGTGATGTTTGATGGTGAAAGTTATCTGTTATATTCTGTTGGGTAGCGGTGATGTTTGATGGTGAAAGTTCTCTGTTATATTCTGTTGGGTAGTGGTGATGTTTGATGGTGAAAGTTACCTGTTATATTCTGTTGGGTAGTGGTGATGTTTGATGGTGAAAGTTACCTGTTATATTCTGTTGGGTAGTGGTGATGTTTGATGTGAAAGTTACCTGTTGATAAAGTGTTATATTCTGTTGGGTAGTTTAGGTTGGGTAGTAGTGATGTTTGATGGTGAAAAGGTAGTAGTGATGTTTGATGGTGAAAGTTATCTGTTATATTCTGTTGGGTAGTGCTAGTAGTGATGTTTGATGGTGAAAGTTACCTGTTATATTCGACGGGCGCAATAGCCGGGTGGTTAAAGCGATGGACTTTCAATCTGAGGGTCCCGGGTTCGAATCACGGTGACGGCACCTGGTGGGTAAAGGGTGGAGATTTTTACGATCTCCCAGGTCGACATATGTGCAGACCTGCTAGTGCCTGAACCCCCTTCGTGTGTAAACGCATGCAGAAGATCAAATACGCACGTTAAAGATCCTGTAATCCATGTCAGTGTTCGGTGGGTTATGGAAACAAGAACATACCCAGCATGCACACCCCCGAAAGCGGAGTATGGCTGCCTACATGGCGGGGTAAAAAAAGGTCATGCACGTAAATGCCCACTCGTGTACATGCGAGTGAACGTGGGAGTTGCAGCCCACGAACGCAGAAGAAGAAGAAGAAGACCTGTTATATTCTGTTGGGTAGTGGTGACGTTTGATGGTGAAAGTTCTCTGTCATGTTTTGCTAACACTGACCTCTTACACTGCAGTAATTTGGTCATAAAAAAAAAAAAAACCAAACAAACAAGACTCAGTGAATCATCCTGTTGTTGCATACAGACCTGCATTGGGCTGAGTACAGGGCAGATAACTGTGGACACCATGGATGCGGCCAGTCGTCTTCTCTTGACCAGGGTGAAGCGGACACCCAGCCTGACCGCCGTCACCCCATTTGTCCACTCCTCCAGCTGTAAGTCACACTGTCCACTCCCCCAGCTGTAAGTCACACTGTCCACTCCCCCAGCTGTAAGTCACACTGTCCACTCCCCCAGCTGTAAGTCATACTGTCCACTCCTCCAGCTGTAAGTCACACTGTCCACTCCCCCAGCTGTAAGTCACACTGTCCACTCCCCCAGCTGTAAGTCACACTGTTTTATTCACTCCTCCAGCTGTAAGTCACACTGTTTTATCCACTCCCCCAGCTGTAAGTCACACTGTCCACTCCCCCAGCTGTAAGTCACACTGTCCACTCCCCCAGCTGTAAGTCACACTGTCCACTCCCCCAGCTGTAAGTCATACTGTCCACTCCCCCAGCTGTAAGTCACACTGTTTTATTCCCTCCCCCAGCTGTAAGTCACACTGTCCACTCCCCCAGCTGTAAGTCACACTGTTTTATTCACTCCCCCAGCAGTAAGTCACACTGTTTTATTCACTCCCCCAGCTGTAAGTCACACTGTTTTATTCACTCCCCCAGCTGTAAGTCACACTGTTTTATTCACTCCCCCAGCTGTAAGTCACACTGTTTTATTCACTCCCCCAGCGGTAAGTCACACTGTCCACTCCCCCAGCTGTAAGTCACACTGTCCACTCCCCCAGCTGTAAGTCACACTGTTTTATTCACTCCCCCAGCTGTAAGTCACACTGTTTTATTCACTCCCCCAGCGGTAAGTCACACTGTTTTATTCACTCCCCCAGCTGTAAGTCACACTGTCCACTCCCCCAGCTGTAAGTCACACTGTTTTATTCATTCCCCCAGCTGTAAGTCACACTGTTTTATTCACTCCCCCAGCTGTAAGTCACACTGTTTTATTCATTCCCCCAGCTGTAAGTCACACTGTTTTATTCACTCCCCCAGCTGTAAGTCACACTGTTTTATTCACTCCCCCAGCTGTAAGTCACACTGTTTTATTCACTCCCCCAGCTGTAAGTCACACTGTTTTATTCACTCCCCCAGCAGTAAGTCACACTGTTTTATTCACTCCCCCAGCTGT
>NC_134897.1:1217700-1225200 GCF_041734735.1 Babylonia areolata
GCATCTGTGTGTGTGTGCATGTGTGTGTGTGTGTGTGTGTGTGTGCTTGTGTGCGTGCATCTGCCTGGTGTGTGTGTCTCTGTGTTTGTGTGTGTGTGTGTATGTGTGTGTCCCACATATAGATAAGTTTGTTTTCTTTGAATCATTCAGATTATATTCAAAACACAGACTATCTCCTGTTATAAACAGAAATGATTTATTTATGTACACTCAGTGTACTTCAGTTTTGGTGAAATATGAAAGACACATCAGTTGACAGCTGGTGTTAAAACTATGAACATAACAAAGTACCCAAGAAACATCAACCTTCACTGAAGAGCAGAGTTTGTTGTCAACGAGTGCTGACTGATCCATATACTGTACATGACATCTGCAAGAAAAAAAAAAAAAAGAAAAGAAAAAAAGCAATTGTAACTGTGCTGCCTTCTGTGTTCAGGTGGCAGCGTTCCTTGTGGACGAAATCGTCAAAAGTCTCCACATCTACCTGGGGGGGAAGGACGGATTTGGTGAGTGGAGGAAGGGGAATTAATTGGGGTGGAAGGTGGGGGTCGGGGGTGGAAGGCCCGGGGGGGTCAGGGGTGGAAGGCCGGGGTCAGGGGCGGAGGCAGGGGTGGAAGTGGGGTCAGGGGCGGGTGGGGTGGATGGAGGTGGGGGTCAGGGTGGAAGTGTGGGTCAGGGTGTGTGGGGTGGTGGTCGATTGAGGTGGGGTCAGGGGTGGAAGTAGGGTGGGGTGAGGCGGGTTGTGGGTGTGGTGGGTGCGGGTGGAAGGTTGGGGTTTGGGTGAGGCTGGGGGTCAATGAAGGTGGGTCAGGGTGTGAAGGTTGGGGGTCAGGTTTGAAGGGGGGTACGGTGGAAAGTGTTGTTGAGTGAATCGGGTTTAGGTTTGGTGGGTCAGGGGTGAAGCCAGGTCGGACAGCGGGAGTCAGGGTGGAGGTGGGTCAGGGGGAAGTGCCGGGAGCGTGAGGTAGGGAAGAGGCTGGAGGTGTGGAAAGGAAGTGGCGGATCAGGGTGGATCTGCAAGAAAAAAAAGGAAAAAAAAGCAATTGTAACTGTGCTGACTTCTGTGTTCAGGTGGCGGCGTTCCTTGTGGACGAAATCGTCAAAAGTCTCCACATCTACCCTGGGGGGAAGGACGGATTTGGTGAGTGGAGGAAGGGAATGGAATGGGGGGTGGAAGGCTGGGGTCAGGGTGGAAGGCTGGGGTCAGGGGTGGAAGGCCGGGATCAGGGGCGGAAGGTGGGGGGTCAGGATGGAAGGTGGGGGTCAGGGGTGGAAGGTAGGGGTCAGGGGGTGGAAGGCCGGGGGGTCAGGATGGAAGGTGGGGTGAGGGGTGGAAGGTGGGGGTCAGGGGTGGAAGGCCGGGGTCAGGGGTGGAAGGTGGGGATCAGGGGTGGAGGCCAGGGGTGGAAGGTGGGGGTCATGGGTGGAAGGTAGGGGTCAGGGGCGGAAGGCCGGGGGTCAGGGATGGAAGGTGGGGTCAGAGGTGGAAGGCTGGGTCAGGGGTGGAAGGTGGGGGTCAGGGGTGGAAGGCTGGGGTCAGGGGTGGATGGCGGGGGTTAGGGGTGGAAGGTAGGGGTCAGGATAAAAGGCTGGGGTCAGGGGTGGAAGGCCGGGGGTTCAGGGGTGGAAGGTGGGGGTCAGGGGTGGAAGGCTGGGGGGTCAGGGGTGGAAGGTGGAGTCAGGGGTGGAAGGTGGGGGGTCAGGGGTGGAAGGCTGGGGTCAGGGGTGGAAGGCCGGGATCAGGGGTGGAAGGTGGGGGGTCAGGGGGTGGAAGGCCAGGGGGTCAGGGGTGGAAGGCTGGGGTCAGGGGTGGAAGGCCGGGGTCAGGGGTGGAAGGACAGGGGTGGAAGGCCGGGGTCAGGGGTGGAAAACCGGGGGGCCAGGGGTGGAAGGTGGGGGTCAGTGGCGGAAGGCTGGGGGGTCAGGGGTGGAAGGTCAGGATCATGGGTGGAGGTTGGGGATGGGGTGGTGAGGTAGTGGAGGTGAGGGTGGGGGGAGGACGAGATGGAGGCTGGAAGGTGAAGGAGGTGGGGGTGGTGTGCTGTCAGACAGGGTGACTGGCCCTGACAGTGGTGTCAAGTAGTGTGTGCAGGGTGACCCGTCAGCGACGCTGATACACTGACATGTTTGTGAAGGGTTGGCAGCACTTTGTGCCATGCAGTACAGCGCAGTAAATACAGAGCAGTACAATGCACTGAAACACTGTACTATAGAGACCAGTACAGTATAGTACAGTACACTGGAATACAGTACAATAGAGACCAATATAGTACAATACAGTACGCTGAAATACAGTACAATAGAGACCAATATAGTACAATACAGTACACTGGAATACAGTACAATAGAGACCAATATATTACAATGCAGTACACTGGAATACAGTACAATACAGACCAATATAGTACAATACAATACACTTAAATACAGTACAATAGAGACCAATATAGTACAATACAGTACACTGGAATACAGTACAATAGAGACCAATATAGTACAATACAGTACACTGGAATACAGTACAATAGAGACCAATATAGTACAATACAGTACACTGGAATACAGTACAATAGAGACCAATATAGTACAATACAGTACACTGGAATACAGTACAATAGAGACCTGTATAGTACAATACAGTACACTGGAATACAGTACAATAGAGACCTGTATAGTACAATACAGTACACTGGAATACAGTACAATAGAGACCAATATAGTACAATACAGTACACTGGAATACAGTACAATAGAGACCTGTATAGTACAATACAGTACACTGGAATACAGTACAATAGAGACCTGTATAGTACAATACAGTACACTGGAATACAGTACAATAGAGACCTGTATAGTACAATACAGTACACTGGAATACAGTACAATAGAGACCTGTATAGTACAATACAGTACACTGGAATACAGTACAATAGAGACCTGTATAGTACAATACAGTACACTGGAATACAGTACAATAGAGACCTGTATAGTACAATACAGTACACTGGAATACAGTACAATAGAGACCAATATAGTACAATACAGTACACTGGAATACAGTACAATAGAGACCTGTATAGTACAATACAGTACACTGGAATACAGTACAATAGAGACCAATATAGTACAATACAATACACTGGAATACAGTACAATAGAGACCAATATAGTACAATACAGTACACTGGAATACAGTACAATAGAGACCAATATAGTACAATACAGTACACTGGAATACAGTACAATAGAGACCAATATAGTACAATACAGTACACTGGAATACAGTACAAAGAGACCAATATAGTACAATACAGTACACTGGAATACAGTACAATAGAGACCTGTATAGTGCAATACAGTACACTGGAATACAGTACAATAGAGACCTGTATAGTGCAATACAGTACACTGGAATACAGTACAATAGAGACCAATATAGTGCAATACAGTACACCGGAATACAGTACAATAGAGACCAATATAGTACAATACAGTACACTGGAATACAGTACAATACAGACCAATATAGTACAATACAATACACTTAAATACAGTACAATAGAGACCTGTATAGTACAATACAGTACACTGGAATACAGTACAATAGAGACCAATATAGTACAATACAGTACACTGGAATACAGTACAATAGAGACCTGTATAGTACAATACAGTACACTGGAATACAGTACAATAGAGACCAATATAGTACAATACAGTACACTGGAATACAGTACAATAGAGACCAATATAGTACAATACAATACACTTAAATACAGTACAATAGAGACCAATATATTACAATGCAGTACACTGGAATACAGTACAATGCAGTACACTGGAATACAGTACAATGCAGTACACTGAAATACAGTACAGTACAGTACACTGAAATACAGTACAATAGAGATCAATACAGTACAATGCAGTGCAGTATAGTACAAATGCAGTAAAGTACAATACTGTGCAGTATAATGCAGTACAGTACAGTACAGTACAACATAATACAATAATACAATGCAATGTATATTTATCACTCCGTTGTATAGATTCATGTGGTTCAAACACACACACACACACACACACACACACACACACACATACACATGCACCCCTGACCCTACCCTCTCCTGCCCCCCCCCCCCCCCCCCCCCCACACACACACACACACACACCCTCCCACACACAGTATGACATCATCGAAAAATCTCCACTGTCCCTGCCAGATGGCGGCAGCGGAAGGAGTGGAAGTGGGGAGCTGATCTTCCGGCCGACGGAAGGGGGTCAGGTGTTCAGCCAGCTGGTCAGTCTGTGCGGTGACCCGGCCGTCTTGGGCCACAGGCTGCTGACGGCACTGGCCTCCCTGGCTGACCAGTCCCCACAGCCCTCGCAGGAAGGTGCGGCACGCCTTTGTTCTGTCTTTGTCCCTCTGTCCTCCTCTTTCCTATCTTTGTTCACTCCGTACAGGTGAGGGGGCCTTTGTTCTGTCTTCTGCTATCCCTCTGTCTTTCTCTTTCCTTTGTTCATTCTGTACAGGTAATGGGGCCTTTGTTCTGTCTTTGTCCCTCTGTCCCTCTCTTTGTTCATTCCGTACAGGTAAGGGGGCCTTTGTTTTGTCTTCTGCTGTCCCTGTGTCTTTGTCCTTTGTTCATTCTGTACAGGTAATGGGGCCTTTGTTTTGTCTTTGTCCCTCTGTCCTTCTCTTTGTTCATTCCGTACAGGTAATGGGGCCTTTGTTTTGTCTTTGTCCCTCTCTCATTTTCTTTCCTATCTTTGTTCATTCCGTACAGGTAATGGGGCCTTTGTTCTGTCTTCTGCTGTCCCTCTTTCTCTTTCCTTTGTTCATTCCGTACAGGTAAGGGGGCCTTTGTTCTGTCTTCTGCTGTCCCTCTTTCTCTTTCCTTTGTTCATTCCGTACAGGTAAGGGGGCCTTTGTTCTGTCTTCTGCTGTCCCTATGTCTGTCTCGTTTCTATCTTTGTTCATTCCTTACAGGTAATGGGGCCTTTGTTCTGTCTTCTGCTGTCCCTATGTCTGTCTCGTTTCTATCTTTGTTCACTCCATACAGGTAATGGGGCCTTTGTTCTGTCTTCTGCTGTCCCTATGTCTGTCTCGTTTCTACCTTTGTTCATTCCTTACAGGTAATGGGGCCTTTGTTCTGTCTTCTGCTGTCCCTCTTTCTCTTTCCTTTGTTCATTCCGTACAGGTGAGGGGGCCTTTGTTCTGTCTTCTACTATCCCTATGTCTGTCTTGTTTCTGTCTTTGTTCATTCCATACAGGTAATGGGGCCTTTGTTCTGTCTTCTGCTATCCCTATGTCTGTCTCGTTTCTATCTGTGTTCATTCCGTACAGGTAATGGGGCCTTTGTTCTGTCTTCTGCTATCCCTATGTCTGTCTCGTTTCTATCTGTGTTCATTCCGTACAGGTAATGGGGCCTTTGTTCTGTCTTCTGCTGTCCCTATGTCTGTCTCGTTTCTATCTGTGTTCATTCCTTACAGGTAAGGGGGCCTTTGTTCTGTCTTCTGCTATCCCTCTGTCTTTCTCTTTCCTTTGTTCATTCCGTACAGGTAATGGGGCCTTTGTTCTGTCTTCTGCTATCCCTATGTCTGTCTTGTTTCTATCTTTGTTCATTCCGTACAGGTAAGGGGGCCTTTGTTCTGTCTTCTGCCATCTGTCTTCCGTTCTCTTTCATATCTTTGTTCATTCATTCATTCATTCATTCATTCTTCTTTTTTTTTCCATGCCTTTGTTCATCTATTTACCTTGCAGCTGTGGCTTATAATCCTTCTGTCCCTCATGTCAGCCATGACTGATGAGTTATGAAGTGTGTGTGTGTGTGTGTGTGTGTGTGTGTGTGTGTGTGTGTGTGTGTGTGTGTGCGTGCGCATGCATGCATATATGTACAGACATGTAGGTGTGTGCATGTGAGTATATTGATGTGTGATGTGGTGACTGTGGCAGTGTATATTGATGTGTGAGTTGGTGAGTGTGATGTGTGATGTGGTGACTGTGGAAGTATATATTGATGTGTGATGTGGTGACTGTGGCAGTGTATATTGATGTGTGATGTGGTGATTGTGATGTGTGATGTGGTGACTGTGACAGTGTATATTGATGTGTGATGTGGTGACTGTGGAAGTGTATATTGATGTGTGATGTGGTGACTGTGGCAGTGTATATTGATGTGTGAGTTGGTGAGTGCGATGTGTGATGTGGTGACTGTGGAAGTGTATATTGATGTGTGATGTGGTGACTGTGGCAGTGTGTATTGATGTGTGAGTTGGTGAGTGTGATGTGTGATGTGGTGACTGTGGCATTGTATATTGATGTGTGATGTGGTGACTGTGGAAGTGTATATTGATGTGTGATGTGGTGACTGTGGCAGTGTGTATTGATGTGTGAGTTGGTGACTGTGATGTGTGATGTGGTGACTGGCAGTGTATATTGATGTGTGATGTGGTGACTGTGGCAGTGTATAGTGATGTGTGATGTGGTGACTGTGGCAGTGTATAGTGATGTGTGATGTGGTGACTGTGATGCATGATTGGGTGACTGATGTGTGATGTGGTGAGTGTGGTGCATGGTGTGGTGATTGTGATGTGTGGTGTGGTGACTGTGGCAGTGTATGGTGATGTGTCATGTGGTGACTGATGCATCATGTGGTGACTGTGTGGCATAGTGACTGATAGTGAAACAGTGACTGTGATGCATGATGTGACTGTGGCAAGTGTTTAATGATGCAGTAACTGTGATGCGTGATGTGGTGACTGTGGCAGTGCTGTCCATGGAGACGGAGCTGCTCATCATGGCTCACGAGTGTCACACGGCTGCCTGCAACATGGAGGGCATCTCCAACGTGCTCAGAGCTGCTCGCGTGTGTGCCCAGGGTCTGGCTTCTGCCAGCCAGTACCACCTGATGGTCTGTATGATAGTCCTTCTTCCCCCCCCCCCCCCTGACCACCTCATGGTCTGTATGATAGTCCTCCCCCCCCCACACCCCCCCCCCCACCCCCTGACCACCTCATGGTCTGTATGATAGTCTTTCTCCCCACCACTACCACCTCATGGTCTGTATGATAGTCCCTTCTCATTGTGTCTGTTGACAGGTATTGGGCGTTACAGTGATACTTGACACCGTGTTTCAGATGCGGCTGTTGACAGGTATTGGGCGTTACAGTGATGATACTTGACACCGTGTTTCAGATGCGGTTGTTGACAAGAATTGGTGTTACAGTGATGATACCTGACAATGTTTCAGATGCGGCTGTTGACAGGCATTGGGCGTAACAGTGATGGTACTTGACACCGTGTTTCAGATGCGGCTGTTGACAGGTATTGGGCGTTACAGTGATGGTACTTGACACCGTGTTTCAGATGCGGCTGTTGACAGGTATTGGGCGTTACAGTGATGGTACTTGACACCGTGTTTCAGATGCGGCTGTTGATAGGTATTGGGCGTTACAGTGATGATACTTGACACCGTGTTTCAGATGCGGCTGTTG
>NC_134897.1:1230200-1292700 GCF_041734735.1 Babylonia areolata
CCTGGAAACAGTGTGTCAGTATGTAGCCTGGAAACAGTGTGTCAGTATGTCTTGTGTAGCCTGGAAAGTGTTTCACTATGTCTTGTGTAGCCTGGAAACAGTGTGTCAGTGTGTAGCCTGGAAACAGTGTGTCAGTATGTCTTGTGTAGCCTGGAAACAGTGTGTCAATATGTCTTGTGTAGCCTGGAAACAGTGTGTCAGTATGTCTTGTGTAGCCTGGAAACAGTGTGTCAGTATGTAGCCTGGAAACAGTGTGTCAGTATGTAGCTAGAAGTGTTGTGTGTTGTGTGATGTGACAGGACAAGTGCTACACCAGTGCCCAGAAGTGTCTGCGCTGGGCGCGCCTTGTCAACCTCCAGTTCCACCTCTTGGGTTCAGGGGTCAGGGTCATCAACCTGACCCCTGATGAGGTCAAGACCTTCATGGCCACACACCCCAGATTTCTAGAGGTATGACTTGCATAACACAGTAGTCAGTGTTTGTGTGTGTGTGTGTGTGTGTGTGTGTGCCCTTTTGCTCTTGTTTTAATAAATTTCTTATCTATCTATCTATCTATCTATCAGTCTATCTATCTATCTATATGTCTATCTATCTATCTATCTGTCTATCTGTCTGTCTGTCTGTCTATCTATCTATCTATCTATCTATATCTATCTATCTATATGTCTGTGTCTGTCTATCTGTCTATCTATCCATCTATCTGTCTGTCTATCTATCTATCTATCTATCTATCTATCTATCTATCTATCTATCTGTGTCTGTCTGTCTGTCTGTCTGTCTATCCATCTATCTGAAATGATAAAAGTGAGGCCTCGTGTGCAGCACTCACTTGTCGCACTGAAAAAGAACCCACGGCAAACAAGAGCGTCATCCTCTTAAAAATCTGCAAAAGAAATCCTCTCTGATGGGAACAAAAACAAAAAATATTCAAGCATGCAGATAAGGTGTGACTGATTGCGTTGGGTTTCGCCGCTGGTGTGGAGGATATGGATTTGTCTGAACACAGTGACGCCTCCTTGAGAAACTGAAAGTTCTTCTTCTTCTTCTTCTTCTGCGTTCCCCGTGATCATGGTCTCAGACTTGCAGTCCTATGCTGGAAATGAAGGTGGTGGTCTTGATGAGGTCTTCTTTGGTGCCCCAGAGCTTTTCTGCCAGTGTGGCTCCATAGGGCCACTGCTGCGTCCGTGCATCTTGATACAGGGGGCAGGACTGCAGGATGTGCTCCGGGGTTTGTGGGCCTGTCTTACACGGGCAGTCAGGAGTGTGTGAAAGCTTCATTCGGTACATGAGGTCTCGCAGGCGGCAGTGCCCCGTGCGTAGTCGGAATATGATTGTCTGCTGGAATCGCTGCAGGTGAGGCATCTGGTCGTGAAAGTGAAAGTGAAGACCTGTTGATGCAGTGTGTGTTGTCGGGCCTCCAGGTCTTTGTGGTGACGGAGGCGTACGGGCGAGCGGTGGACTGGGCAGACGCCCTGTACAACCACGTGCTGATGTCGGGAGACATGCGCTACCTGCAGGAGTTCCGGACATACGTCAAGCTGACCCCCTCCCTCATCCAGAACACGCTGTACAAGTCAGTGTCACTTGTGTCTTGTGTGTGTTTTGTGTCGGGTCAACTTCTGTGTCATGCCATGTGTTGTGTCGCACCATGTGTTGTGTTGTCCCATGTGTTGTGTCAAGCCATGTGTTGTGTCATGTCGTGTGTTGTGTCATGACGTGTGTTGTGTTGTGTTGTGCCATGTCATGTGTTGCGTCGTGCCATGTCATGTGATGTGTCATGTGTTGTGTTGTGCCATGTCATGTGTCGTGTGGTGTCTTGCCATGTCATGTGTTGTGTGGTGTTGTGTCATGTCATGTGTTGTGTGGTATCATGTGTTGTGTGGTGTCGTGCCATGTCAGGTGTTGTGTCATGTGATGCGTGGTGTTGTGTTGTGTTGTGTTGTGTTGTGTTGCCCATGTGTTGTGTGGTGTTGTGCCATGTGTGGTGTTGTGTCATGTGTTGTGTCATGTGTTATGTCATGTAATGTGTTGTGTTGTGCGATGTGTTGTTTCATGCCATGTGGTGTGTGGTGTCATGTGTTGTGTCATGCCATGTGTTGTGTTGTGTTGTGTCGTGCCATGTGTTGTATTGTGCCATGTATGTATTCATGTCTGTCACTGTGTGTCATCACTGTTTGTATCACTCTGTCACTGTGTCTGTAACTGTGTGTGTCAGTGCATGTGTCACTGTGTGTGTCGTCACTGTGTATATAACTGTGTGTCACTGCATGTGTCACTGTGTGTGGTGTCACTGTGTATATAACTCTGTGTGTCACTGCATGAGTCGCTGCATGTGTCACTGTGTGTGTGACTGCATGTGTCACAGTGTGTGTGACTGTGTGTCACTGCATGTGTCACAGTGTGTGTCACTGCATGTGTGACTGTGTGTGTCACTGCATGTGTCACAGTATGTGTGACTGTGTGTCACTGCATGAGTCACTGCATGTGTCACAGTGTGTGTGACTGTGTGTTACTGCATGTGTCACTGTGTGTGTCACTGCATGTGTCACAGTGTGTGTGACTGTGTGTCACTGCATGTGTCACTGCATGTGTCACAGTGTGTGTCACAATGTGTGTCACTGTGTGTGGACAGACTTCGGGGCAGCCCAGGCAAGCTGACGAGCTGTGCGGGAGCTGTGCGGCGAGTGCTGAAGCTGTGTGAGGACGTGTGGACCCAGCACACCCTGGCCACTGACCTGGGGCTGCAGGACGTGCTGCGGGACCTGGCCCGACACGACGCCTCCTCCGCCTTCATCACCGACAGGCTGGCCCTGCACACTGTGGGCCCCGCCCCCTGAGGGCCGCACGAGGGAGCGGAGGTCATGAGGTGACTGTGAGGAGTGTGGATACCTCACTGGATGTGTCAACCTCATCGGCATGTGATAGAGAGAAAGGACTCGGGAGACTGTGAATGATGCAGATGCCCAGCATTTTGTCCAGGGGGAGTTGTGGCAGTGGGGGAAGACTGGCTTCATGAACAGAACTCGTTTGCTTTGTCATTGCAGATATGGCGTGTAGCGCCTTTGCAGGTAAAGCGTCCCATGACGTTGGTGTTGTTCATACATTCCAGACGTTGCCATCTTTCCCTTGCCTTCCAGTAAGCTGCTGTGGCTGTAGTGTGTGTGTGTGTGTGTTGTGATGTGTAGTGATGTGTACGTATAGACAGAGGAGGACATATACCACAGTCTGAACAATGGGTGATCACATGTTTTCAGTGCAATTGTCCCCTATGAGTCTGATTGACTCACATTTTGCATGTGTGCTGAGTGTATGTTTTCATGTGTGTGTGCTCAGTGTGTTTTCATGTGTGTGTGTGTGTGTGTTGAGTGTATGTTGTCATGTGTGTGTGTGTTGAGTGTATGCTTTTATGTGTGTATGTTTTTATGTGTGTGTGTTGAGTGTATGTTTTCATGTGTGGGTGTGTTGAGTGTATGTTTTCATGTGTGTATGTTTTCATGTGTGTGTGTTGAGTGTGTTTTCATGTGTGTGTGTGTGTTGAGTGTATGTTTTTATGTGTGTGTGTTGAGTGTATGTTTTCATGTGTGCATGTTTTCATGTGTGTGTGTGTGTGTGTTGAGTGTATGTTTTCATGTGTGTGTGTGTGTTGAGTGTATGTTTTCATCTGTGGGTGTGTTGAGTGTGTTTTCGTGTGTGTGTGTGTGTGTGTGTTGAGTGCATGTTTTCATGTGTGTATGTTTTCACGTGTGTGGGTGTTGAGTGTATGTTTTCACGTGTGGGTGTGTTGAGTGTATGTTTACACGTGTGGGTGTTGAGTGTATTTTTTCATGTGTGGGTGTTGAGTGTATGTTTTCCTGTGTGGGTGCTGAGTGTATGTTTTCACGTGTGGGTGTGTTGAGTGTATGTTTTCACGTGTGGGTGTTGAGTGTATGTTTTCATGTGTGGGTGTTGAGTGTATGTTTTCACGTGTGGGTGTGTTGAGTGTATGTTTACACGTGTGGGTGTTGAGTGTATGTTTTCACGTGTGGGTGGGAATAGAGGAAGGGGGGTGAGGGGGGAGGGGCATGGGAGGACAGGCCATACCAAGCAGTGTCTGTGTCCGATGTTGATGGCTCCAAGAAGACAGTTTTCAATGATCAAAAATTAACAAGATGTTTTCCATGCTAACGGCTGAACTACCATCTCAGTAATAATTTGCCTGTATAAATTAGCATAAAATTTGGGAAGAGGTATGAAAATTGGAATAATGGCTACTGTGAACATTTGGGAAGAGGTATGGAAATTGGAATAATGGCTTCTGTGAAATTTCTTTCCGTGCAGAACGAACAGTGAATAGTTGCTCAGAAAAATGACGCCTGATTTTTAGTCCTTGAAACTAAAAGTCGTTTTAATAATCATCCACAGATTGTACAGATTTTTAAGTTGGGTTTCCTACTGAAAGAAAAATAGACAAAGTTTCTGTGAAAGCCAGTGAGAAAGCAGAGCAGCTACATGTCCCCTCTGAGTTTAATGTTAACTCTCTCCATACGAACGGCGAAAGAGACGACGTTAACAGCGTTTCATCCCAATTACCATCATCAAAATATTGCAAGCGGAACGCTCTTATACTGAAGAGGTGAATGTTGACAAAGAATACCACAGTTTTGACGACAGAAGCTAAAGGTTGGGTCATTCAGACACCCACTGGACATCCGAAGGGTCTGTGTAGAGGAGAAGAGAGGACTGGCCGTACTGAGTGAGTTAAAAGGAAAATAATGATTATGATGATGATTATGATTATGTATGCAAGGAGCATACTTGCACTCAGAATGTCTTGCCTTCCATATAATGTTATGGCTTCCCAACATAGAGCTTTAAATTTGCAGCCTTTGATGTTTTTAAGGTTTTTAAAATGTTTTTAGATTTGATTATTAATAACCTGTATAAAGCCTGGGTTTTGACTTCATAATACAGTGCTCAACATTAACATCTCTACTGTGACTATCAGAACTTTGTGTTAACTTGATGATCTTGACACTTGTGCTGAATATTGTGACTATCAGAACTACGTGTTAACTTGATGATCTTGACACAGGCGCTGAATATTGTGACTGTCAGAACTACATGTTGATTTGATGATCTTGACACTTGCGCTGAATATCATTTGTTTTCAGGTTTATTGCAACCTGCTTCATCAGTTTATGTATTGCCAGTCAACAAAAAATAATGTTTATATTTGCTATTTTTAGTGTCACTCACATTTTAGCATCATGATTTGTGGAAATGTCCCTTGTGGTACTGATAATGCTCAAGTTATGACAGTGTAGGAGTTTGGATTGAGTGGTCCCAGTACTGATAATGCCCCAGTTTATTTCATTGACAGTGTAGGAGTTTGGATTGAGTGGTCCCAGTACTGATAATGCCCCAGTTTATTTCATTGACAGTGTAGGAGTTTGGATTGAGTGGTCCCAGTACTGATAATGCCCCAGTTTATTTCATTGACAGCATAAGAGTTTGGATTGAGTGGTCCCAGTGCTGATAATGCCCCAGTTTATTTCATTGACAGTGCAGGAGTTTGGATTGAGTGGTCCCAGTACTGATAATGCCCCAGTCATGACAGTGTAGGAGTTTGGATTGAGTGGTCCCTGTACTGATAATGCCCCAGTTATGATAGTGTAAGAGTTTGGATTGAGTGGTCCCTGTACTGATAATGCCCCAGTTTATTTCATCGACAGCGTAAGAGTTTGGATTGAGTGGTCCCAGCACTGATAATGCCCCAGTTTATTTCATTGACAGTGTAGGAGTTTGGATTGAGTGGTCCCAGTACTGATAATGCCCCAGTTTATTTCATTGACAGTGTAAGAGTTTGGATTGAGTGGTCCCTGTACTGATAATGCCCCAGTTATGACAGTGTAGGAGTTTGGATTGAGTGGTCCCAGTACTGATAATGCCCCAGTTTATTTCATTGACAGCATAAGAGTTTGGATTGAGTGGTCCCAGTGCTGATAATGCCCCAGTCATGACAGTGTAAGAGTTTGGATTGAGTGGTCCCAGTACTGATAATGCCCCAGTTTATTTCATTGACAGTGTAGGAGTTTGGATTGAGTGGTCCCAGTACTGATAATGCCCCAGTCATGACAGTGTAAGAGTTTGGATTGAGTGGTCCCAGTACTGATAATGCCCCAGTTTATTTCATTGACAGTGTAAGACTTTGGATTGAGTGGTCCCAGTACTGATAATGCCCCAGTTTATTTCATTGACAGTGTAAGACTTTGGATTGAGTGGTCCCAGTACTGATAATGCCCCAGTTTATTTCATTGACAGTGTAGGAGTTTGGATTGAGTGGTCCCAGTACTGATAATGCTCCAATTTATTTCATTGACTGTCTAGGAGTTTGGATTGAATGGTCCCTGTACTGATAATGCCCCAGTTTATTTCATTGACAGTGTAAGAGTTTGGATTGAGTGGTCCCTGTACTGATAATGCCCCAGTTTATTTCATTGACAGTGTAAGAGTTTGGATTGAGTGGTCCCAGTACTGATAATGGCCCAGTTTATTTCACTGACAGTGTAGGAGTTTGGATTGAGTGGTCCCATCACTGATAATGCCCCAGTTTATTTCATTGACAGTGTAGGAGTTTGGATTGAGTGGTCCCAGTACTGATAATGCCCCAGTTTATTTCATTGACAGTGTAAGAGTTTGGATTGAGTGGTCCCAGTACTGACAATGCCCCAGTTTATTTCATTGACAGTGCAGGAGTTTGGATTGAGTGGTCCCAGTGCTGATAATGCCCCAGTTTATTTCATTGACAGTGTAGGAGTTTGGATTGAGTGGTCCCAGTACTGATGATGCCCCAGTTTATTTCATTGACAGTGTAGGAGTTTGGATTGAGTGGTCCCAGTACTGATAATGCCCCAGTCATGACAGTGTAAGAGTTTGGATTGAGTGGTCCCAGTACTGATAATGCCCCAGTCATGACAGTGTAAGAGTTTGGATTGAGTGGTCCCAGTACTGATAATGCCCCAGTTTATTTCATTGACAGTGTAGGAGTTTGGATTGAGTGGTCCCAGTACTGATAATGCCCCAGTTTATTTCATTGACAGTGTAGGAGTTTGGATTGAGTGGTCCCAGTACTGATAATGCCCCAGTTTATTTCATTGACAGTGTAGGAGTTTGGATTGAGTGGTCCCAGTACTGATAATGCCCCAGTTTATTTCATTGACAGTGTAAGACTTTGGATTGAGTGGTCCCAGTACTGATAATGCCCCAGTTTATTTCATTGACAGCGTAAGAGTTTGGATTGAGTGGTCCCAGTACTGATAATGCCCCAATTTATTTCATTGACAGTGTAGGAGTTTGGATTGAGTGGTCCCAGTACTGATAATGCCCCAGTTTATTTCATTGACAGTGTAGGAGTTTGGATTGAGTGGTCCCAGTACTGATAATGCCCCAGTTATGACAGTGTAAGAGTTTGGATTGAGTGGTCCCAGTACTGATAATGCCCCAGTTATGACAGTGTAAGAGTTTGGATTGAGTGGTCCCAGTACTGATAATGCTCCAATTTATTTCATTGACAGTGTAGGAGTTTGGATTGAGTGGTCCCAGTACTGATAATGCCCCAGTTTATTTCATTGACAGTGTAGGAGTTTGGATTGAGTGGTCCCAGTACTGATAATGCCCCAGTTTATTTCATTGACAGTGTAGGAGTTTGGATTGAGTGGTCCCAGCACTGATAATGCTCCAATTTATTTCATTGACAGTGTAGGAGTTTGGATTGAGTGGTCCCAGCACTGATAATGCCCCAGTTTATTTCATTGACAGTGTAAGAGTTTGGATTGAGTGGTCCCAGCACTGATAATGCTCCAATTTATTTCATTGACAGTGTAGGAGTTTGGATTGAGTGGTCCCAGCACTGACAATGCCCCAGTTTATTTCATTGACAGTGTAGGAGTTTGGATTGAGTGGTCCCAGTACTGATAATGCTCCAATTTATTTCATTGACTGTGTAGGAGTTTGGATTGAGTGGTCCCAGTACTGATAATGCCCCAGTTTATTTCATTGACAGTGTAGGAGTTTGGATTGAGTGGTCCCAGTACTGATAATGCCCCAGTTTATTTCATTGACAGTGTAGGAGTTTGGATTGAGTGGTCCCAGTACTGATAATGCCCCAGTTTATTTCATTGACAGTGTAGAAGTTTGGATTGAGTGGTCCCAGTACTGATAATGCCCCAGTCATGACAGTGTAAGAGTTTGGATTGAGTGGTCCCAGTACTGATAATGCCCCAGTTTATTTCATTGACAGTGTAGGAGTTTGGATTGAGTGGTCCCAGTACTGATAATGCCCCAGTCATGACAGTGTAAGAGTTTGGATTGAGTGGTCCCAGTACTGATAATGCCCCAGTTTATTTCATTGACAGTGTAGGAGTTTGGATTGAGTGGTCCCAGTACTGATAATGCCCCAGTCATGACAGTGTAAGAGTTTGGATTGAGTGGTCCCAGTACTGATAATGCCCCAGTTTATTTCATTGACAGTGTAGGAGTTTGGATTGAGTGGTCCCAGTACTGATTGTTTGACTCAAAGTCCAGTTCATATCTACCTTTGACTGATAATGTTTTTGTTTTGTTTTTTTGGTTTTTTTGCTTTTCACTGTTTAACACACTGTTATAATTCATGTTATAATTCACTTTTAGTACAGTTCTTCGTAGCTCTTAGTTTTCCACAACTCAACAGTCATCCCACCACCTCCTGTCCTGTACCCCACACCTCACCTCCCATACACACATACCCCCCCCCCCCCCCCCTCCCCTCCCCCCCCTACCCCCCCCTCTCACAACCCTCCCCCCCACCCCACCCCCACACTCCCACCCCATCCCTTTTTCTTTTTTTTTTCCTCCTCGTCTAATATCACTAAACAGTGAAAAGACATCAAACATGCTCTCGCTCTCTCTCTCTCTCACACACATTCTTGATCATTGTATTAAATATAAAACCTTAAGGCAACAATTTTTAAAAGATATTCAAAATTCGAATAACACAGGAAATATTCCCAGTCAGGTGATGCTAACGGATGATGAATATATGCAAACAAGATTAGGAAAATTTGTTTTATGAATGCTGCTGCAATTTACTGTATTAACTGATTGATTAATTGTGTTTTTTTTTTCCTTCATTCATTTTTTTTACCATTGCACTTGTGTCTTATAAACCTTACGGTTTCATGACAATAAAATCTATTCTATTCACACACACACACACACACACACACACACACAGTGTGAGTTAGACCCAGTGAGAGAGGAAAACCAACGACACAAAATCACCCCAACTTTCACAGACTCTTGCTCATGCAGACATTTTCATTTTTGATATCATTATTTTTTTTGGGGGGGGGGATTCATTTACCTGTAAAAATCAACAATGCGTTTGAAAATCAAGTAACCCCAAAATTTCCCAAAGAATTAGTCATGTTTGAACACAAAACTACTGAAACACTTTGTATGATTTCCCGATATCTTATTGACTTTGTATGATTTACTGATATCATACCTTACTTTGTATGATTCCCTGATACCATATGATAGGGGCATATCCATGCAGTGTGTCACTATTCAAAATAGAGCACAGTACTTTGCGTAAAAACTGAAAACAGAGCACAGATTCTGGTGTTGAAACTCAAATCATAACAAAGTATGAGGAGTCAAAACAGAACACAGATTATGGCGTCAAAACATAAAACAGAGCACATTATATTGCATCATAACTCAAAACAGCATAGTATACTCCGTCAGAACTCAAAACAGAACACAGTATATGGCGTCTAAACTTAAAACAGAGCACATTATATTGCGTCATGACTCAAAACAGAGCATATTATGTCAAAACTCAAAACAGAATAAAGTATTTTGTGTCAAAACCTAAATCAGAACAGTAGTTTGTGTCAAAATAAAAACAAAACAACAAAAAAAACAGCACAGTATTTTGTGTCTAAACTCAAAACAGAACACAATATATTATGTCTTAAATGAAAACAGAACAAAGTAGTTTGTATCAAAGCTCAAAACAGAACATAGTATACTGCGTCAGAACTCAAAGCATAGTATATGGTGTCCAAACTCAAAACAGAACACAGCATATTGTGTCAAAATAAAAAAAAAAAAGTGCATATATTGTGTCAAAACTCAAAACAGAGCACAGTATATGGTTAGTCGTTTAAATGAGACTGTAAACCAAGGTCTCGTATGCAGCACACACATGGCGCACTGAAAAATAACCCTGGCAACGAGACTGTTGTCTGTATCTGTTGGGTACATCGCTGTCGCCAAGATTATGGCATTATCGCGACGGGTGGGGGGTGTGCGCAGCTTGACACGTTCACTGTTGGGATGTTAATAGTTTTTTTTTTTTTTTTAAAGATCTCAGGACTTGGCGCTCTTACTATATTTTCTTCCAGGTGGTTCCAGTCTTTTACTGTGCTAACAAAAAAAGGACTGTATTGCTCTGTGTGACATCTGCTGACTTGGAATGATCTTGTGTCGTTTTCTTATCTGATTAGAGATTGCACTGGTGGTGTCGTACATATCGCCGGATGTTCGTGGCCTTATGAGTCGTCCTGGTTGTCCTCTGGTAAAATTCTCCAGAAGAAATCCACTCGCACAGGTACACAAATGTCCATGCAAGCACCGCACTACAGGCCTCACTTTGCGCATTAGGTGATGCCGCTGTCAGGCATCTGCATAGCAGATGTGGTGTAGCGTATATGGATTTGACCGAACACAGTGACGCCTCCTTGATAAACTGAAAGTGTCAAAACTCAACAGAGCAGCACGTCCGGTTGTGTGTGTGTGTGTGTGTGTCTATGGGCAGGGGAGATGATTCAGAGAATGTTTCTCAAGATAAAGGAGTTCAGCCCCCTGTTGGCCGTGGTCCTACAGGCCTCGTTGTTCAGGGCTGGGGGGGCTGGTTGGTCAGTAGCGGGTGGTGTTGGGGGTGGTGGTTGGAGGAGTTCCAGAATGGTGATGGCAAGGGGAACTCTTCTAACGCTGCCTCCTCTGCGGTGGACGACCCCACCTGGAATAAGACGATGGGTTCTGATATGGCAGACCGTTACTTCGTTTACATCAGTGAGTGGCTGAGCATTGGCATCATATGGCAGTCCTGATAGGGCCTTGTGCGGTCGGTTGAACTATAAGCAGTAATAAACTCCATAAACCATCACTTCCTTACATAAGGTGAATAATATTATTATTGTAACCTTTATACAGACAGGCACATTACTGATAGATGACACGAATTTACCTATAATTTGAGGTTTGACTTCTGACCCAAATAAGGGAAAGGGAGGTGGCAGAATGGTGAAGACGCTCAGCTGCCAATGTAGTGACTCTCGTCAGGGTGTGGGTTCGAATCCCGCTCTCGCCCTTTCTCCCAAGTTTGACTGGAAAATCAAACTGAGCGTCAAATCTTTCAGATGAGACGATAAACCGAGGTCCCGTGTCCAGCACGCACTTGGCGCACTGTTAAGGGAACCCATGGCAATGGGAGTGTTGTCCTCTGGCAAAATTCTGTAGAAGAAGTCCTCTCTGTTCGGTACGCAAATACATAAGCACGCACTCAAGGCCTGACGAAGCACGTTGGGTTATGCTGCTGGTCAGGCATCTGCATAGCATACGTGTTGTAGCGTATATGGATTTGTCCGAACGCAGTGATGCCTCCTTGAGAAACTGAAACAAAAGGGATCCCCCCCAAAGAATGCCAATGGAGTGTGCATTTGTTTGGTGGCCAGCTATATATTTATAAAGACATTTCTCCATCGTTAAATTATTCTCTTTACTCCTGTTCATGAATTGACTTGCAATTATTGCTGTGTTCATGTTGTAAAGAAATGTGCCAAAAATAATATCATTACATTTTCAATATATTGATAGGCATATGAAACATTATCAATATTTTAGCTACATTTGTACAGACAGGTGCATTTGTACAAATAGGTAGCTACAATTGTACAGGTAGGTAGCTACATTTGTACAGATAAATAGCCACATTTGTACAGGTAGGTATCTACAATTGTACAGGTAGGTAGCTACATTTGTACTGGTAGGTAGCTACAATTGTACAGGTAGGTAGCTACAATAGGTAGCTACAATTGTACAGATAGGTAGCTACAATTGTACAGATAGGTAGGTACATTTGTACAGGTAGGTAGCTACAATTGTACAGGTAGGTAGCTACAATAGGTAGCTACAATTGTACAGATCTAGATAGGTAGGTACAATTGTACAGGTAGGTAGCTACATTTGTACAGGTAGGTAGGTACATTTGTACAGGTAGGTAGCTACATTTGTACAGGAAGGTAGCTGCAATTGTACAGGTAGGTAGCTACAATTGTACAGATAGGTAGCTACATTTGTACAGATAGTTAGCTACATTTGTACAGGCAGGTAGCTACAATTGTACAGGTAGGTAGCTACATTTGTACAGATAAATAGCCACATTTGTACAGGTAGGTAGCTTCAACTGTACAGGTAGGTAGCTATATTTGTACACGTAGGTAGCTACAATTGTACAGGTAGGTAGCTACATTTGTACAGGTAGGTAGCTACAATTGTACAGGTAGGTAGCTACATTTGTACAGGTAGGTAGTTACAATTGTACAGGTAGGTAGCTACATTTGTACATATAGATAGCTACAATTGTACAGGTAGGTAGCTACATTTGTACAGGTAGGTAGCTACAATTGTACAGGTAGGTAGCTACAATTGTACAGGTAGGTAGCTGCAATTGTACAGGTAGGTAGCTACATTTGTACAGGTAGGTAGCTACAACTGTACAGGTAGGTAGCTACATCTGTACAGGTACGTAGCTACATTTGTACATATAGATAGCTACAATTGTACAGGTAGGTAGCTACAATAGGTAGCTACAATTGTACAGATCTAGATAGGTAGCTACAATTGTACAGGTAGGTAGCTACATTTGTACAGATAGGTAGCTACTTTTGTACAGGTAGGTAGCTACATTTGTACAGATAGGTAGCTACAATTGTACAGGTAGGTAGCTACAATTGTACAGGTAGGTAGCTACATTTGTACAGATAGATAGCTACATTTGTACAGGTAGGTAGCTACATTTGTACAGATAGGTAGCTACAATTGTACAGGTAGGTAGCTACATTTGTACATATAGATAGCTACAATTGTACAGGTAGGTAGCTACAATTGTACAGGTAGGTAGCTACATTTGTACAGATAAGTAGCTACATTTGTACAGGTAGGTAGCTACATTTGTACAGATAGGTAGCTACAATTGTACAGGTAGGTAGCTACATTTGTACAGATAGATAGCTACAATTGTACAGGTAGGTAGCTACAATTGTACAGATAGATACAATTGTACAGGTAGGTAGCTACATTTGTACAGGTAAGTAGCTACAATTGTACAGATAGGTAGCTACATTTGTACAGGTAGGTAGCTACATTTGTACAGATAGGTAGCTACATTTGTACAGGTAGGTAGCTACAGATAGGTAGCTACAGTTGTACAGGTAGGTAGCTACAGTTGTACAGGTAGATAGCTACATTTGTACTTTTGTACAGGTAGGTAGCTACAATTGTACAGGTAGGTAGCTACAATTGTACAGATAGGTAGCTACATTTGTACAGGTAGGTAGCTATATAGGTAGCTACATTTGTACAGATAGGTAGCTACAATTGTACAGGTAGGTAGCTACATTTGTACAGGTAGGTAGCTACAGGTAGGTTTCCTTCACAGAAACCTGTCTCCAGTTGTTCCCCACTGATCAGGGTTTGAAGCTTGGTATTGTGTCCTTGGGCAAGGCCCTCTACTGGGACTTTTCTCACTCCGACCAGGCGTGGATGACTGCCTGAGTTCGGTTTGGGGAAGGTTTGAACAGTGGAAGGAGAGGACTGGGCCCTGAACCCTGGACACAGTGGATATGATTCCACTGCCTGGTGGCCACAAAAGGCTTTAACATTAACCGTTCATGACAGAGCGATGTGAGTGGTTCATGACAGGGGTGGTGTGTCATGACAGTGCTGTGGGTGGTGGTTCATGACAGGGGTGGTGTGTCATGACAGTGTTGTGGGTGGTGGTTCATAAGTGTTGTGGGTGGTGGTTCATGACAGAGTGCTGTGGGTGGTGGTTCATGACAGTGTTGTGGGTGGTGGTTCATGACAGAGTGGTGGTTCGTGACAGAGTGCTGTGGGTGGTGGTTCATGACAGAGTGGTGGTTCGTGACAGAGTGCTGTGGGTGGTGGTTCATGACAGAGTGCTGTGGGTGGTGGTTCATGACAGAGTGCTGTGGGTGGTGGTTCATGACAGAGTGGTGGTTCATGACAGAGTGCTGTGGGTGGTGGTTCATGACAGAGTGTTGTGGGTGGTGGTTCATGACAGTGCTGTGGGTGGTGGTGTTTCATGACAGAGTGCTGTGGGTGGTGGTTCATGACAGAGTGGTGGTTCGTGACAGAGTGCTGTGGGTGGTGGTTCATGACAGAGTGTTGTGGGTGGTGGTTCATGACAGTGCTGTGGGTGGTTCATGACAGAGTGCTGTGGGTGGTTCATGACAGAGTGTTGTGGGTGGTTCATGACAGTGTTGTGGGTGGTGGTTCATGACAGAGTGCTGTGGGTGGTTCATGACAGTGTTGTGGGTGGTGGTTCATGACAGAGTGCTGTGGGTGGTGGTTCATGACAGAGTGCTGTGGGTGGTGGTTCATGACAGAGTGTTGTGGGAGTGTTGAGTGCTGTGGGTGGTGGTTCATGACACAGTGTTGAGTGCTGTGGGTTTTGGTTCATGACAGAGTGCTGTGGGTGGTGGTTCATGACAGAGTGCTGTGGGTGGTGGTTCATGACAGAGTGCTGTGGGTGGTGGTTCAGGACAGAGTGCTGTGGGTGGTGGTTCAGGACAGAGTGCTGTGGGTGGTGGTTCAGGACAGAGTGCTGTGGGTGGTTCAGGACAGAGTGGTGGTTCATGACAGAGTGCTGTGGGTGGTGGTTCATGACAGTGCTGTGGGTGGTTCATGACAGAGTGGTGGTTCATGACAGAGTCTTGTGGGTGGTGGTTCATGACAGAGTGTTGTGGGAGTGTTGAGTGCTGTGGGTGGTGGTTCATGACAGAGTGCTGTGGGTGGTGGTTCATGACAGAGTGCTGTGGGTGGTGGTTCATGACAGTGTTGTGGGTGGTTCATGACAGAGTGGTGGTTCATGACAGAGTGCTGTGGGTGGTGGTTCATGACAGTGTTGTGGGAGTGTTGAGTGCTGTGGATGGTGGTTCATGACAGAGTGCTGTGGGTGGTGGTTCATGACAGAGTGTTGAGTGCTGTGGGTTTTGGTTCATGACAGAGTGCTGTGGGTGGTGGTTCATGACAGAGTGCTGTGGGTGGTGGTTCATGACAGAGTGTTGTGGGTGGTGGTTCATGACAGTGTTGTGGGTGGTGGTTCATGACAGTGCTGTGGGTGGTTCATGACAGAGTGGTGGTTCATGACAGAGTGCTGTGGGTGGTGGTTCATGACAGAGTGCTGTGGGTGGTGGTTCATGACAGTGTTGTGGGTGGTGGTTCATGACAGTGTTGTGGGTGGTGGTTCATGACGGTGTTGTGGATGGTTCATGACAGAGTGCTGTGGGTGGTTCATGACAGTGCTATGGGTGGTGGTTCATGACAGAGTGCTGTGGGTGGTGGTTCATGACAGTGTTGTGGGTCGTGGTTCATGACAGAATGCTGTGGGTGGTTCATGACAGAGTGATGTGGGTGGTTCATGACAGAGTGGTGGTTCGTGACAGAGTGTTGATTGCTGTGGGTGGTGGTTCATGACAGAGTGTTGTGGGTGGTGGTTCATGACAGTGTTGTGGGTGGTGGTTCATGACAGAGTGCTGTGGGTGGTTCATGACATAGTGTTGTGTGTGGTGGTTCAGGACAGTGCTGTGGGTGGTGGTTCATAACAGTGCTGTGGGTGGTTCATGACAGAGTGTTGTGGGTGGTGGTTCATGACAGTGCTGTGGGTGGTTCATGACAGAGTGGTGGTTCGTGACAGAGTGCTGTGGGTGGTGGTTCATGACAGAGTGTTGTGGGTGGTCCATGACAGTGTTGTGGATGGTGATTCCTCACAGTGCTGTGGGTGGTTCATGACAGTGTTGTGGGTGGTGGTTCATGACAGAGTGTAGTGGGTGGTTCAGGACAGAGTGCTGTGGGTGGTGGTTCAGGACAGAGTGCTGTGGGTGGTGGTTAATGACAAAGTGCTGGCGGTGGTGGTTCATGACAGAGTGCTGTGGGTGGTTCATGACAGTGTGGTGTGGGTACTGGTTCATGACAGAGTGGTGTGGGTGGTTCATGACAGTGTGGTGTGGGTGGTGGTTCATGAGAGAGTGCTGTGGGTGGTGGTTCATGACAGAGTACTGTGGGTGGTTCATGACAGAGTGGTGGTTCATGACAGAGTGCTGTGGGTGGTGGTTCATGACAGAGTGCTGTTGGTGGTTCATGACAGTGTGGTGGTTCATGACAGTGTGCTGTGGGTGGTGGTTCATGACAGTGCTGTGGGTGGTTCATGACAGAGTGGTGGTTCATGACAGAGTGCTGTGGGTGGTGGTTCATGACAGAGTGCTGTGGGTGGTGGTTCATGACAGTGGTGTGGGTGGTGGTTCATGACAGAGTGCTGTGGGTGGTGGTTCATGACAGTGTTCTGGGTGGTGGTTCATGACAGAGTGTTGTGGGTGGTGGTTCATGACAGTGCTAAGGGTGGTGGTTCATGACAGTGTTGTGGGTGGTGGTTCATGACAGAGTGCTGTGGGTGGTGGTTCATGACAGAGTGTTGTGGGTCATGGTTCATGACAGAATGCTGTGGGTGGTTCATGACAGTGTTGTGGGTGGTGGTTCATGACAGAGTGTTGTGGGTGGTGGTTCAGGACAGAGTGCTGTGGGTGGTGGTTCAGGACAGAGTGCTGTGGGTGGTTCATGACAGAGTGGTGGTTCATGACAATGCTGTGGGAATTGTTTCATGACAGAGTAGTGTAGGTGGTGGTTCATGACAGTGGTGTGGGTGGTGGTTCATGACAGAGCCCTGTGGGTGGTGGTTCATGACAGTGTTGTGGGTGGTGCTTCATGACAGTGCTAAGGGTGGTGGTTCATGACAGTGTTGTGGGTGGTGGTTCATGACAGAGTGCTGTGGGTGGTGGTTCATGACAGAGTGTTGTGGGTCGTGGTTCATGACAGTGTTGTGGGTGGTGGTTCATGACAGAGTGTAGTCGGTGGTGGTTCAGGACAGTGTTGTGGGTGGTGGTTCATGACAGAGTGCTGTGGGTGGTGGTTCATGACAGTGTTGTGGGTGGTGGTTCATGACAGAGTGTTGTGGGTGGTTCATGACAGAGTGCTGTGGGTGGTGGTTCATGACAGAGTGCTGTGGGTGGTGGTTCATGACAGAGTGTTGTGGGAGTGTTGAGTGCTGTGGGTGGTGGTTCATGACAGAGTGCTGTGGGTGGTGGTTCATGACAGAGTGTTGAGTGCTGTGGGTTTTGGTTCATGACAGAGTGCTGTGGGTGGTGGTTCATGACAGTGCTGTGGGTGGTGGTTCATGACGGTGTTGTGGGTGGTTCATGACAGAGTGCTGTGGGTGGTGGTTCAGGACAGAGTGCTGTGGGTGGTGGTTCAGGACAGAGTGCTGTGGGTAGTTCATGACAGAGTTGTGGTTCATGACAGAGTGTTGTGGGTGGTGATTCATGACAGTGCTGTGGGTGGTTCATGACAGAGTGGTGGTTCATGACAGAGTGCTGTGGGTGGTGGTTCATGACTGAGTGTTGTGGGAGTGTTGAGTGCTGTAGGTGGTGGTTCGTGACAGAGTGCTGTGGGTGGTGGTTCATGACAGAGTGCTGTGGGTGGTGGTTCATGACAGTGTTGTGGGTGGTTCCTGACAGAGTGCTGTGGGTGGTGGTTCATGACAGAGTCCTGTGGGTGGTGGCTCATGACGGTGTTGTGGGTGGTTCATGACAGAGTGTTGTGGGTGGTGGTTCAGGACAGAGTGCTGTGGGTGGTGGTTCAGGACAGAGTGCTGTGGGTGGTTCAGGACAGAGTGCTGTGGGTGGTGGTTCATGACAGAGTACTGTGGGTGGTGGTTCATGACAGAGTGTTGTGGGAGTGTTGAGTGCTGTGGGTGGTGGTTCGTGACAGAGTGCTGTGGGTGGTGGTTCATGACAGAGTGCTGTGGATGGCTGTTCATGACAGTGTTGTGGGTGGTTCATGACAGAGTGCTGTGGGTGGTGGTTCATGACAGAGTGCTGTGGGTGGTGGTTCATGACGGTGTTGTGGGTGGTTCATGACAGAGTGTTGTGGGTGGTGGTTCATGACAGAGTGCTGTGGGTGGTGGTTCATGACAGAGTGCTGTGGGTGGTGGTTCATGACAGTGTTGTGGGTGGTGGTTCATGACAGAGTGTTGTGGGTGGTGGTTCATGACAGAGTGTTGTGGGTGGTGGTTCATGACAGAGTGCTGTGGGTGGTTCATGACAGAGTGTTGTGGGTGGTGGTTCAGGACAGAGTGCTGTGGGTGGTGGTTCATGACAGTGCTGTGGGTGGTTCATCACAGAGTGCTGTGGGTGTGGTTCATGACAGTGCTGTGGGTGGTTCATGACAGAGTGGTGGTTCGTGACAGAGTGCTGTGGGTGGTGGTTCATGACAGTGTTGTGGGTGGTGGTTCATGACAAAGTGTTGTGGGTGGTCCATGACAGTGTTGTGGGTGGTGGTTCATGACAGTGCTGTGGGTGGTTCATGACAGTGTTGTGGGTGGTGATTCATGACAGAGTGCTGTGGGTGGTGGTTCAGGACAGAGTGCTGTGGGTGGTTCATGACAGAGTGGTGGTTCATGACAGTGTGCTGTGGGTGGTGGTTCATGACAGAGTGCTGTGGGTGGTGGTTCATGACAGAGTGGTGGTTCATGACAGAGTGCTGTGGGTGGTGGTTCATGACAGAGTGTTGTGGGTGGTGGTTCATGACAGAGTGCTGTGGGTGGTTCATAACAGAGTTCTGTGGGTGGTGGTTCATGACAGTGCTGTGGGTGGTGGTTCATGACAGTGTTGTGGGTGGTTCATGACAGAGTGCTGTGGGTGGTGGTTCATGACAGAGTGTTGAGTGCTGTGGGTGGTGGTTCATGACAGAGTGCTATGGGTGGTGGTTCATGACAGAGTGTTGTGGGTCGTGGTTCATGACAGAATGCTGTGGGTGGTTCATGACAGTGTTGTCGGTGGTTGTTTCATGAGAGAGTGATGTGGATGGTGGTTCATGACAGTGCTGTGGGTGGTTCATGACAGTGCTGTGTGTAGTGGTTCATCACAGAGTGTTGGATGCTGTGGGTGGTGGTTCATGACAGTGTTGTGGGTGGTGGTTCATGACACAGTGTTGAGTGCTGTGGGTGGTGGTTCATGACAGAGTGCTGTGGATGACAGAGTGTTGTGGATGGTGGTTCATGACAGAGTGTTGTTGGTGGTGGTTCATGACAGAGTGTTGTGGGTGGTGGTTCATGACGGTGTTGTGGATGGTTCATGACAGAGTGCTGTGGGTGGTTCATGACAGTGCTATGGGTGGTGGTTCATGACAGAGTGTTGTGGGTGGTGGTTCATGACAGTGTTGTGGGTCGTGGTTCATGACAGAATGCTGTGGGTGGTTCATGACAGTGTTGTGGGTGGTGGTTCATGACAGAGTGATGTGGGTGGTTCATGACAGAGTGCTGTGGGTGGTGGTTCATGACAGAGTGTTGTGGGTGGTGGTTCATGACAGTGTTGTGGGTGGTGATTCATGACCGAGTGCTATGGGTGGTGGTTCATGACAGAGTGTTGTGGGTCGTGGTTCATGACAGAATGCTGTGGGTGGTTCATGACAGTGTTGTGGGTGGTTGTTTCATGAGAGAGTGCTGTGGGTGGTGGTTCATGACAGAGTGCTGTGGGTGGTGGTTCATGACAGTGTTGTGGGTGGTTCATGACAGAGTGGTGGTTCATGACAGAGTGCTGTGGGTGGTGGTTCATGACAGTGCTGTGGGTGGTTCATGACAGAGTGCTGTGGGTGGTGGTTCATGACACAGTGTTGAGTGCTGTGGGTTTTGGTTCATGACAGAGTGATGTGGGTGGTGGTTCATGACGGTGTTGTAGGTGGTTCATGACAGAGTGCTGTGGGTGGTTCAGGAGAGAGTGCTCTGGGTGGTGGTTCATGACAGAGTGCTGTGGGTGGTGGTTCATGATAGTGTTGTGGGTCGTGGTTCATGACAGAATGCTGTGGGTGGTGGTTCATGGCAGAGTGTTGAGTGCTGTGGGTGGTGATTCATGACAGAGTGCTATGGGTGGTGGTTCATGACAGAGTGTTGTGGGTCGTGGTTCATGACAGAATGCTGTGGGTGGTTCATGACAGTGTTGTCGGTGGTTGTTTCATGAGAGAGTGATGTGGATGGTGGTTCATGACAGTGCTGTGGGTGGTTCATGACAGTGCTGTGTGTAGTGGTTCATCACAGAGTGTTGGATGCTGTGGGTGGTGGTTCATGACAGTGTTGTGGGTGGTGGTTCATGACACAGTGTTGAGTGCTGTGGGTGGTGGTTCATGACAGAGTGCTGTGGATGACAGAGTGTTGTGGATGGTGGTTCATGACAGAGTGTTGTTGGTGGTGGTTCATGACAGAGTGTTGTGGGTGGTGGTTCATGACGGTGTTGTGGATGGTTCATGACAGAGTGCTGTGGGTGGTTCATGACAGTGCTATGGGTGGTGGTTCATGACAGAGTGTTGTGGGTGGTGGTTCATGACAGTGTTGTGGGTCGTGGTTCATGACAGAATGCTGTGGGTGGTTCATGACAGTGTTGTGGGTGGTGGTTCATGACAGAGTGATGTGGGTGGTTCATGACAGAGTGCTGTGGGTGGTGGTTCATGACAGAGTGTTGTGGGTGGTGGTTCATGACAGTGTTGTGGGTGGTGATTCATGACCGAGTGCTATGGGTGGTGGTTCATGACAGAGTGTTGTGGGTCGTGGTTCATGACAGAATGCTGTGGGTGGTTCATGACAGTGTTGTGGGTGGTTGTTTCATGAGAGAGTGCTGTGGGTGGTGGTTCATGACAGAGTGCTGTGGGTGGTGGTTCATGACAGTGTTGTGGGTGGTTCATGACAGAGTGGTGGTTCATGACAGAGTGCTGTGGGTGGTGGTTCATGACAGTGCTGTGGGTGGTTCATGACAGAGTGCTGTGGGTGGTGGTTCATGACACAGTGTTGAGTGCTGTGGGTTTTGGTTCATGACAGAGTGATGTGGGTGGTGGTTCATGACGGTGTTGTAGGTGGTTCATGACAGAGTGCTGTGGGTGGTTCAGGAGAGAGTGCTCTGGGTGGTGGTTCATGACAGAGTGCTGTGGGTGGTGGTTCATGATAGTGTTGTGGGTCGTGGTTCATGACAGAATGCTGTGGGTGGTGGTTCATGGCAGTGTTGTGGGTGGTGGTTCATGACAGAGTGATGTGGGTGGTTCATGACAGAGTGTTGTGGGTGGTGGTTCATGACAGAGTGTTGTGGGTGGTGGTTCATGACAGAGTGCTGTGGGTGGTGGTTCAGGACAGAGTGCTGTGGGTGGTGGTTCATGACAGTGCTGTCGGTGGTTCATCACAGAGTGCTGTGGGTGTGGTTCATGACAGTGCTGTGGGTGGTTCATGACAGAGTGGTGGTTCGGGACAGAGTGCTGTGGGTGGTGGTTCATGACAGAGTGTTCTGGGTGGTGGTTCATGACAAAGTGTTGTGGGTGGTCCATGACAGTGTTGTGCGTGGTGGTTCATGACAGTGCTGTGGGTGGTTCATGACAGTGTTGTGGGTGGTGATTCATGACAGAGTGCTGTGGGTGGTGGTTCAGGACAGAGTGCTGTGGGTGGTGGTTAATGACAAAGTGCTGTGGGTGGTGGTTCATGACAGAGTGCTGTGGGTGGTTCATGACAGAGTGGTGGTTCATGACAGTGTGGTGTGGGTGGTGGTTCATGACAGAGTGCTGTGGGTGGTGGTTCATGACAGAGTGCTGTGGGTGGTTCATGACAGAGTGGTGGTTCATGACAGAGTGCTGTGGGTGGTGGTTCATGACAGAGTCTTTTGGGTGGTGGTTCATGACAGAGTGCTGTGGGTGGTTCATGAGAGAGTGCTGTGGGTGGTGTTTCATGACAGTGCTGTGGGTGGTTCATGACAGAGTGCTATGGGTGGTGGTTCATGACAGAGTGTTGTGGGTCGTGGTTCATGACAGAATGCTGTGGGTGGTTCATGACAGTGTTGTGGGTGGTTGTTTCATGAGAGAGTGATGTGGATGGTGGTTCATGACAGTGCTGTGGGTGGTTCATGACAGTGCTGTGTGTAGTGGTTCATCACAGAGTGTTGGATGCTGTGGGTGGTGGTTCATGACAGTGTTGTGGGTGGTGGTTCATGACAGTGTTGTGGGTGTTGGTTCATGACACAGTGTTGAGTGCTGTGGGTGGTGGTTCATGACAGAGTGCTGTGGATGACAGAGTGTTGTGGGTGGTGGTTCATGACAGAGTGTTGTTGGTGGTGGTTCATGACAGAGTGTTGCGGGTGGTGGTTCATGACGGTGTTGTGGATGGTTCATGACAGAGTGCTGTGGGTGGTTCATGACAGTGTTGTGGGTGGTGGTTCATGACAGAGTGATGTGGGTGGTTCATGACAGAGTGCTGTGGGTGGTGGTTCATGACAGAGTGTTGTGGGTGGTGGTTCATGACAGTGTTGTGGGTGGTGATTCATGACCGAGTGCTATGGGTCGTGGTTCATGACAGAATGCTGTGGGTGGTTCATGACAGTGTTGTGGGTGGTTGTTTCATGAGAGAGTGCTGTGGATGGTGGTTCATGACAGAGTGCTGTGGGTGGTGGTTCATGACAGTGTTGTGGGTGGTTCATGACAGAGTGGTGGTTCATGACAGAGTGCTGTGGGTGGTAGTTCATGACAGTGCTGTGGGTGGTTCATGACAGAGTGCTGTGGGTGGTGGTTCATGACAGAGTGTTGTGGGAGTGTTGAGTGCTGTGGGTGGTGGTTCATGACAGAGTGCTGTGGGTGGTGGTTCATGACACTGTGTTGAGTGCTGTGGGTTTTGGTTCATGACAGAGTGCTGTGGGTGGTGGTTCATGACGGTGTTGTAGGTGGTTCATGACAGAGTGCTGTGGGTGGTGGTTCAGGACAGAGTGCTGTGGGTGGTTCAGGACAGAGTGCTCTGGGTGGTGGTTCATGACAGTGTTGTGGGTCGTGGTTCATGACAGAATGCTGTGGGTGGTGGTTCATGGCAGTGTTGTGGGTGGTGGTTCATGACAGAGTGTTGTGGGTGGTGGTTCAGGACAGAGTGCTGTGGGTGGTGGTTCAGGACAGAGTGCTGTGGGTGGTTCAGGACAGAGTGCTGTGGGTGGTGGTTCATGACAGAGTACTGTGGGTGGTGGTTCATGACAGAGTGTTGTGGGAGTGTTGAGTGCTGTGGGTGGTGGTTCGTGACAGAGTGCTGTGGGTGGTGGTTCATGACAGAGTGCTGTGGATGGCTGTTCATGACAGTGTTGTGGGTGGTTCATGACAGAGTGCTGTGGGTGGTGGTTCATGACAGAGTGCTGTGGGTGGTGGCTCATGACGGTGTTGTGGGTGGTTCATGACAGAGTGTTGTGGGTGGTGGTTCAGGACAGAGTGCTGTGGGTGGTGGTTCAGGACAGAGTGCTGTGGGTGGTTCAGGACAGAGTGCTGTGGGTGGTGGTTCATGACAGAGTGCTGTGGGTGGTGGTTCATGACAGTGTTGTGGGTCGTGGTTCATGACAGAGTGTTGTGGGTGATGGTTCATGACAGAGTGTTGTGGCTGGTGGTTCATGACAGAGTGCTGTGGGTGGTTCATGACATAGTGTTGTGTGTGGTGGTTCAGGACAGAGTGCTGTGGGTGGTGGTTCATGACAGTGCTGTGGGTGGTTCATCACAGAGTGCTGTGGGTGTGGTTCATGACAGTGCTGTGGGTGGTTCATGACGGAGTGGTGGTTCGTGACAGAGTGCTGTGGGTGGTGGTTCATGACAGAGTGTTGTGGGTGGTGGTTCATGACAAAGTGTTGTGGGTGGTCCATGACAGTGTTGTGGGTGGTGGTTCATGACAGTGCTGTGGGTGGTTCATGACAGTGTTGTGGGTGGTGATTCATGACAGAGTGCTGTGGGTGGTGGTTCAGGACAGAGTGCTGTGGGTGGTTCATGACAGAGTGGTGGTTCATGACAGTGTGGTGTGGGTGGTGGTTCATGACAGAGTGCTGTGGGTGGTGGTTCATGACAGAGTGGTGGTTCATGACAGAGTGCTGTGGGTGGTGGTTCATGACAGAGTCTTTTGGGTGGTGGTTCATGACAGAGTGCTGTGGGTGGTTCATGAGAGAGTGCTGTGGGTGGTGGTTCATGACAGTGCTGTGGGTGGTGGTTCATGACAGTGTTGTGGGTGGTTCATGACAGAATGCTGTGGGTGGTTCATGACAGTGTTGTCGGTGGTTGTTTCATGAGAGAGTGATGTGGATGGTGGTTCATGACAGTGCTGTGGGTGGTTCATGACAGTGCTGTGTGTAGTGGTTCATCACAGAGTGTTGGATGCTGTGGGTGGTGGTTCATGACAGTGTTGTGGGTGGTGGTTCATGACACAGTGTTGAGTGCTGTGGGTGGTGGTTCATGACAGAGTGCTGTGGATGACAGAGTGTTGTGGATGGTGGTTCATGACAGAGTGTTGTTGGTGGTGGTTCATGACAGAGTGTTGTGGGTGGTGGTTCATGACGGTGTTGTGGATGGTTCATGACAGAGTGCTGTGGGTGGTTCATGACAGTGCTATGGGTGGTGGTTCATGACAGAGTGTTGTGGGTGGTGGTTCATGACAGTGTTGTGGGTCGTGGTTCATGACAGAATGCTGTGGGTGGTTCATGACAGTGTTGTGGGTGGTGGTTCATGACAGAGTGATGTGGGTGGTTCATGACAGAGTGCTGTGGGTGGTGGTTCATGACAGAGTGTTGTGGGTGGTGGTTCATGACAGTGTTGTGGGTGGTGATTCATGACCGAGTGCTATGGGTGGTGGTTCATGACAGAGTGTTGTGGGTCGTGGTTCATGACAGAATGCTGTGGGTGGTTCATGACAGTGTTGTGGGTGGTTGTTTCATGAGAGAGTGCTGTGGGTGGTGGTTCATGACAGAGTGCTGTGGGTGGTGGTTCATGACAGTGTTGTGGGTGGTTCATGACAGAGTGGTGGTTCATGACAGAGTGCTGTGGGTGGTGGTTCATGACAGTGCTGTGGGTGGTTCATGACAGAGTGCTGTGGGTGGTGGTTCATGACACAGTGTTGAGTGCTGTGGGTTTTGGTTCATGACAGAGTGATGTGGGTGGTGGTTCATGACGGTGTTGTAGGTGGTTCATGACAGAGTGCTGTGGGTGGTTCAGGAGAGAGTGCTCTGGGTGGTGGTTCATGACAGAGTGCTGTGGGTGGTGGTTCATGATAGTGTTGTGGGTCGTGGTTCATGACAGAATGCTGTGGGTGGTGGTTCATGGCAGTGTTGTGGGTGGTGGTTCATGACAGAGTGATGTGGGTGGTTCATGACAGAGTGTTGTGGGTGGTGGTTCATGACAGAGTGTTGTGGGTGGTGGTTCATGACAGAGTGCTGTGGGTGGTGGTTCAGGACAGAGTGCTGTGGGTGGTGGTTCATGACAGTGCTGTCGGTGGTTCATCACAGAGTGCTGTGGGTGTGGTTCATGACAGTGCTGTGGGTGGTTCATGACAGAGTGGTGGTTCGGGACAGAGTGCTGTGGGTGGTGGTTCATGACAGAGTGTTCTGGGTGGTGGTTCATGACAAAGTGTTGTGGGTGGTCCATGACAGTGTTGTGCGTGGTGGTTCATGACAGTGCTGTGGGTGGTTCATGACAGTGTTGTGGGTGGTGATTCATGACAGAGTGCTGTGGGTGGTGGTTCAGGACAGAGTGCTGTGGGTGGTGGTTAATGACAAAGTGCTGTGGGTGGTGGTTCATGACAGAGTGCTGTGGGTGGTTCATGACAGAGTGGTGGTTCATGACAGTGTGGTGTGGGTGGTGGTTCATGACAGAGTGCTGTGGGTGGTGGTTCATGACAGAGTGCTGTGGGTGGTTCATGACAGAGTGGTGGTTCATGACAGAGTGCTGTGGGTGGTGGTTCATGACAGAGTCTTTTGGGTGGTGGTTCATGACAGAGTGCTGTGGGTGGTTCATGATAGAGTGCTGTGGGTGGTGGTTCATGACAGTGCTGTGGGTGGTTCATGACAGTGCTATGGGTGGTGGTTCATGACAGAGTGTTGTGGGTCGTGGTTCATGACAGAATGCTGTGGGTGGTTCATGACAGTGTTGTGGGTGGTTGTTTCATGAGAGAGTGATGTGGATGGTGGTTCATGACAGTGCTGTGGGTGGTTCATGACAGTGCTGTGTGTAGTGGTTCATCACAGAGTGTTGGATGCTGTGGGTGGTGGTTCATGACAGTGTTGTGGGTGGTGGTTCATGACAGTGTTGTGGGTGTTGGTTCATGACACAGTGTTGAGTGCTGTGGGTGGTGGTTCATGACAGAGTGCTGTGGATGACAGAGTGTTGTGGGTGGTGGTTCATGACAGAGTGTTGTTGGTGGTGGTTCATGACAGAGTGTTGCGGGTGGTGGTTCATGACGGTGTTGTGGATGGTTCATGACAGAGTGCTGTGGGTGGTTCATGACAGTGTTGTGGGTGGTGGTTCATGACAGAGTGATGTGGGTGGTTCATGACAGAGTGCTGTGGGTGGTGGTTCATGACAGAGTGTTGTGGGTGGTGGTTCATGACAGTGTTGTGGGTGGTGATTCATGACCGAGTGCTATGGGTCGTGGTTCATGACAGAATGCTGTGGGTGGTTCATGACAGTGTTGTGGGTGGTTGTTTCATGAGAGAGTGCTGTGGATGGTGGTTCATGACAGAGTGCTGTGGGTGGTGGTTCATGACAGTGTTGTGGGTGGTTCATGACAGAGTGGTGGTTCATGACAGAGTGCTGTGGGTGGTAGTTCATGACAGTGCTGTGGGTGGTTCATGACAGAGTGCTGTGGGTGGTGGTTCATGACAGAGTGTTGTGGGAGTGTTGAGTGCTGTGGGTGGTGGTTCATGACAGAGTGCTGTGGGTGGTGGTTCATGACACTGTGTTGAGTGCTGTGGGTTTTGGTTCATGACAGAGTGCTGTGGGTGGTGGTTCATGACGGTGTTGTAGGTGGTTCATGACAGAGTGCTGTGGGTGGTGGTTCAGGACAGAGTGCTGTGGGTGGTTCAGGACAGAGTGCTCTGGGTGGTGGTTCATGACAGTGTTGTGGGTCGTGGTTCATGACAGAATGCTGTGGGTGGTGGTTCATGGCAGTGTTGTGGGTGGTGGTTCATGACAGAGTGTTGTGGGTGGTGGTTCAGGACAGAGTGCTGTGGGTGGTGGTTCAGGACAGAGTGCTGTGGGTGGTTCAGGACAGAGTGCTGTGGGTGGTGGTTCATGACAGAGTACTTTGGGTGGTGGTTCATGACAGAGTGTTGTGGGAGTGTTGAGTGCTGTGGGTGGTGGTTCGTGACAGAGTGCTGTGGGTGGTGGTTCATGACAGAGTGCTGTGGATGGCTGTTCATGACAGTGTTGTGGGTGGTTCATGACAGAGTGCTGTGGGTGGTTCATGACAGAGTGCTGTGGGTGGTGGTTCATGACGGTGTTCTGGGTGGTTCATGACAGAGTGTTGTGGGTGGTGGTTCAGGACAGAGTGCTGTGGGTGGTGGTTCAGGACAGAGTGCTGTGGGTGGTTCAGGACAGAGTGCTGTGGGTGGTGGTTCATGACAGAGTGCTGTGGGTGGTGGTTCATGACAGTGTTGTGGGTCGTGGTTCATGACAGAGTGTTGTGGGTGATGGTTCATGACAGAGTGTTGTGGCTGGTGGTTCATGACAGAGTGCTGTGGGTGGTTCATGACATAGTGTTGTGTGTGGTGGTTCAGGACAGAGTGCTGTGGGTGGTGGTTCATGACAGTGCTGTGGGTGGTTCATCACAGAGTGCTGTGGGTGTGGTTCATGACAGTGCTGTGGGTGGTTCATGACGGAGTGGTGGTTCGTGACAGAGTGCTGTGGGTGGTGGTTCATGACAGAGTGTTGTGGGTGGTGGTTCATGACAAAGTGTTGTGGGTGGTCCATGACAGTGTTGTGGGTGGTGGTTCATGACAGTGCTGTGGGTGGTTCATGACAGTGTTGTGGGTGGTGATTCATGACAGAGTGCTGTGGGTGGTGGTTCAGGACAGAGTGCTGTGGGTGGTTCATGACAGAGTGGTGGTTCATGACAGTGTGGTGTGGGTGGTGGTTCATGACAGAGTGCTGTGGGTGGTGGTTCATGACAGAGTGGTGGTTCATGACAGAGTGCTGTGGGTGGTGGTTCATGACAGAGTCTTTTGGGTGGTGGTTCATGACAGAGTGCTGTGGGTGGTTCATGAGAGAGTGCTGTGGGTGGTGGTTCATGACAGTGCTGTGGGTGGTGGTTCATGACAGTGTTGTGGGTGGTTCATGACAGAATGCTGTGGGTGGTTCATGACAGTGTTGTCGGTGGTTGTTTCATGAGAGAGTGATGTGGATGGTGGTTCATGACAGTGCTGTGGGTGGTTCATGACAGTGCTGTGTGTAGTGGTTCATCACAGAGTGTTGGATGCTGTGGGTGGTGGTTCATGACAGTGTTGTGGGTGGTGGTTCATGACACAGTGTTGAGTGCTGTGGGTGGTGGTTCATGACAGAGTGCTGTGGATGACAGAGTGTTGTGGATGGTGGTTCATGACAGAGTGCTGTGGGTGGTTCATGACAGAGTGCTGTGGGTGGTGGTTCATGACGGTGTTCTGGATGGTTCATGACAGAGTGCTGTGGGTGGTTCATGACAATGCTATGGGTGGTGGTTCATGACAGAGTGTTGTGGGTGGTGGTTTATGACAGAGTGCTGTGGGTGGTGGTTCATGACAGAGTGTTGTGGGTGGTTCATGACAGAGTGCTGTGGGTGGTGGTTCATGACAGAGTGTTGTGGGTGGTGGTTCATGACAGTGTTGTGGGTGGTGATTCATGACCGAGTGCTATGGGTGGTGGTTCATGACAGAGTGTTGTGGGTCGTGGTTCATGACAGAATGCTGTGGGTGGTTCATGACAGTGTTGTGGGTGGTTGTTTCATGAGAGAGTGCTGTGGGTGGTGGTTCATGACAGAGTGTTGTGGGTGGTGGTTCATGACAGAGTGCTGTGGGTGGTTCATGACAGAGTGGTGGTTCGTGACAGAGTGTTGTGGGTGGTGGATCATCACAGAGTGCTGTGGGTGGTTCATGACAGAGTGCTGTGGGTGGTGGTTCATGACAGAGTGCTGTGGGTGGTTCATGACAGAGTGCTGTGGGTGGTGGTTCATGACGGTGTTGTAGGTGGTTCATGACAGAGTGCTGTGGGTGGTTCAGGAGAGAGTGCTCTGGGTGGTGGTTCATGACAGAGTGCTGTGGGTGGTGGTTCATGATAGTGTTGTGGGTCGTGGTTCATGACAGAATGCTGTGGGTGGTGGTTCATGGCAGTGTTGTGGGTGGTGGTTCATGACAGAGTGATGTGGGTGGTTCATGACAGAGTGCTGTGGGTGGTGGTTCATGACAGAGTGTTGTGGGTGGTGGTTCATGACAGAGTGCTGTGGGTGGTGGTTCATGACAGAGTGCTGTGGGTGGTGGTTCATGACAGTGTTGTCGGTGGTTCATCACAGAGTGCTGTGGGTGTGGTTCATGACAGTGCTGTGGGTGGTTCATGACAGAGTGGTGGTTCGGGACAGAGTGCTGTGGGTGGTGGTTCATGACAGAGTGTTCTGGGTGGTGGTTCATGACAAAGTGTTGTGGGTGGTCCATGACAGTGTTGTGCGTGGTGGTTCATGACAGTGCTGTGGGTGGTTCATGACAGTGTTGTGGGTGGTGATTCATGACAGAGTGCTGTGGGTGGTGGTTCAGGACAGAGTGCTGTGGGTGGTGGTTAATGACAAAGTGCTGTGGGTGGTGGTTCATGACAGAGTGCTGTGGGTGGTTCATGACAGAGTGGTGGTTCATGACAGTGTGGTGTGGGTTGGTGGTTCATGACAGAGTGCTGTGGGTGGTGGTTCATGACAGAGTGCTGTGGGTGGTTCATGACAGAGTGGTGGTTCATGACAGAGTGCTGTGGGTGGTGGTTCATGACAGAGTCTTTTGGGTGGTGGTTCATGACAGAGTGCTGTGGGTGGTTCATGAGAGAGTGCTGTGGGTGGTGTTTCATGACAGTGCTGTGGGTGGTTCATGACAGAGTGCTATGGGTGGTGGTTCATGACAGAGTGTTGTGGGTCGTGGTTCATGACAGAATGCTGTGGGTGGTTCATGACAGTGTTGTGGGTGGTTGTTTCATGAGAGAGTGATGTGGATGGTGGTTCATGACAGTGCTGTGGGTGGTTCATGACAGTGCTGTGTGTAGTGGTTCATCACAGAGTGTTGGATGCTGTGGGTGGTGGTTCATGACAGTGTTGTGGGTGGTGGTTCATGACAGTGTTGTGGGTGTTGGTTCATGACACAGTGTTGAGTGCTGTGGGTGGTGGTTCATGACAGAGTGCTGTGGATGACAGAGTGTTGTGGGTGGTGGTTCATGACAGAGTGTTGTTGGTGGTGGTTCATGACAGAGTGTTGCGGGTGGTGGTTCATGACGGTGTTGTGGATGGTTCATGACAGAGTGCTGTGGGTGGTTCATGACAGTGTTGTGGGTGGTGGTTCATCACAGAGTGATGTGGGTGGTTCATGACAGAGTGCTGTGGGTGGTGGTTCATGACAGAGTGTTGTGGGTGGTGGTTCATGACAGTGTTGTGGGTGGTGATTCATGACCGAGTGCTATGGGTCGTGGTTCATGACAGAATGCTGTGGGTGGTTCATGACAGTGTTGTGGGTGGTTGTTTCATGAGAGAGTGCTGTGGATGGTGGTTCATGACAGAGTGCTGTGGGTGGTGGTTCATGACAGTGTTGTGGGTGGTTCATGACAGAGTGGTGGTTCATGACAGAGTGCTGTGGGTGGTAGTTCATGACAGTGCTGTGGGTGGTTCATGACAGAGTGCTGTGGGTGGTGGTTCATGACAGAGTGTTGTGGGAGTGTTGAGTGCTGTGGGTGGTGGTTCATGACAGAGTGCTGTGGGTGGTGGTTCATGACACTGTGTTGAGTGCTGTGGGTTTTGGTTCATGACAGAGTGCTGTGGGTGGTGGTTCATGACGGTGTTGTAGGTGGTTCATGACAGAGTGCTGTGGGTGGTGGTTCATGACGGTGTTGTAGGTGGTTCATGACAGAGTGCTGTGGGTGGTGGTTCAGGACAGAGTGCTGCGGGTGGTTCATGACAGAGTGCTGTGGGTGGTGGTTCATGACAGTGTTGTGGGTCGTGGTTCATGACAGAATGCTGTGGGTGGTGGTTCATGACAGTGTTGTGGGTGGTGGTTCATGACAGAGTGCTGTGGGTGGTGGTTCATGACAGAGTGTTGTGGGTGGTGGTTCATGACAGTGTTGTGGGTGGTGGTTCATGACAGAGTGCTGTGGGTGGTTCATGACAGAGTGTTGTGGGTGGTGGTTCAGGACAGAGTGCTGTGGGTGGTGGTTCATGACAGTGCTGTCGGTGGTTCATCACAGAGTGCTGTGGGTGTGGTTCATGACAGTGCTGTGGGTGGTTCATGACAGAGTGGTGGTTCGTGACAGAGTGCTGTGGGTGGTGGTTCATGACAGAGTGTTGTGGGTGGTGGTTCATGACAGAGTGTTGTGGGTGGTCCATGACAGTGTTGTGCGTGGTGGTTCATGACAGTGCTGTGGGTGGTTCATGACATTGTTGTGGGTGGTGATTCATGACAGAGTGCTGTGGGTGGTGGTTCAGTACAGAGTGCTGTGGGTGGTGGTTAATGACAAAGTGCTGTGGGTGATGGTTCATGACAGAGTGCTGTGGGTGGTTCATGACAGAGTGGTGGTTCATGACAGTGTGGTGTGGGTGGTGGTTCATGACAGTGCTGTGGGTGGTGGTTCATGACAGAGTGCTGTGGGTGGTTCATGACAGTGGTGGTTCATGACAGAGTGCTGTGGGTGGTGGTTCATGACAGAGTCTTTTGGGTGGTGGTTCATGACAGAGTGCTGTGGGTGGTTCATGAGAGAGTGCTGTGGGTGGTGGTTCATGACAGTGCTGTGGGTGGTGGTCCATGACAGAGTGTTGAGTGCTGTGGGTGGTGATTCATGACAGAGTGCTATGGGTGGTGATTCATGACAGAGTGCTATGGGTGGTGGTTCATGACAGAGTGTTGTGGGTCGTGGTTCATGACAGAATGCTGTGGGTGGTTCATGACAGTGTTGTGGGTGGTTGTTTCATGAGAGAGTGATGTGGATGGTGGTTCATGACAGAGTGCTATGGGTGGTGGTTCATGACAGAGTGCTGTGGGTGGTTCATGAGAGAGTGCTGTGGGTGGTGGTTCATGACAGTGCTGTGGGTGGTTCATGACAGACTGCTGTGGGTGGTGGTCCATGACAGAGTGTTGAGTGCTGTGGGTGGTGATTCATGACAGAGTGCTATGGGTGGTTATTCATGACAGAGTGCTATGGGTGGTGGTTCATGACAGAGTGTTGTGGGTCGTGGTTCATGACAGAATGCTGTGGGTGGTTCATGACAGTGTTGTGGGTGGTGGTTCATGACAGAGTGCTGTGGGTGGTGGTTCATGACAGAATGCTGTGGGTGGTTCATGACAGTGTTGTGGGTGGTTGTTTCATGAGAGAGTGATGTGGATGGTGGTTCATGACAGTGCTGTGGGTGGTTCATGACAGTGCTGTGTGTAGTGGTTCATCACAGAGTGTTGGATGCTGTGGGTGGTGGTTCATGACAGTGTTGTGGGTGGTGGTTCATGACAGTGTTCTGGGTGGTGGTTCATGACACAGTGTTGAGTGCTGTGGGTGGTGGTTCATGACAGAGTGCTATGGATGACAGAGTGTTGTGGGTGGTGGTTCATGACATAGTGTTGTGTGTGGTGGTTCAGGACAGAGTGTTGTGGGTGGTGGTTCATGACAGAGTGTTGAGTGCTGTGGGTGGTGGTTCATGACAGAGTGTTGTGGATGGTGGATGACAGAGTGTTGTGGGTGGTGGTTCATGACAGAGTGTTGTGGGTGGTGGTTCATGACGGTGTTCTGGATGGTTCATGACAGAGTTCTGTGGGTGGTTCATGACAGAGTGCTGTGTGTGGTTCATGACAGTGCTATGGGTGGTGGTTCATGACAGAGTGCTGTGGGTGGTGGTGGTTCAGGACAGAGTGCTGTGGGTGGTGGTTCATGACAGAGTGCTGTGGGTGGTGGTTCATGAAAGTGCTGTGAGTGGTTCATGACAGAGTGTTGTGGGTGGTGGTTCATGACAGAGTGCTGTGGGTGGTGGTTCATGACAGTGTTGTGGGTGGTGGTTCATGACAGAGTGTTGTGGGTCGTGGTTCATGACAGAATGCTGTGGGTGGTTCATGACAGTGTTGTGGGTGGTGGTTCATGACAGAGTGATGTGGGTGGTGGTTCATGACAGAGTGTTGTGGGTGGTGGTTCATGACAGTGCTGTGGGTGGTTCATGACAGTGCTGTGGGTGGTGGTTCATGACAGAGTGTTGAGTGCTGTGGGTGGTGGTTCATGACAGTGTTGTGGGTGGTGGTTCATGATAGTGTTGTGGGTGGTGGTTCATGACACAGTGTTGAGTGCTGTGGGTGGTTGTTCATGACAGAGTGCTGTGGATGACAGAGTGTTGTGGGTGGTGGTTCATGACAGAGTGTTGTGGGTGGTGGTTCATGACAGAGTGTTGTGGGTGGTGGTTCATGACAGAGTGTTGTTGGTGGTGGTTCATGACAGAGTGTTGCGGGTGGTGGTTCATAACGGTGTTGTGGATGGTTCATGACAGAGTGCTGTGGGTGGTTCATGACAGTGCTATGGGTGGTGGTTCATGACAGAGTGCTGTGGGTGGTGGTTCATGACAGTGTTGTGGGTCGTGGTTCATGACAGAATGCTGTGGGTGGTTCATGACAGTGTTGTGGGTGGTGGTTCATGACAGAGTGATGTGGGTGGTGGTTCATGACAGAGTGTTGTGGGTGGTGGTTCATGACAGTGTTGTGGGTGGTGGTTCATGACAGAGTGCTGTGGGTGGTGGTTCATGACAGAGTGTTGTGGGTCGTGGTTCATGACAGAATGCTGTGGGTGGTTCATGACAGTGTTGTGGGTGGTTGTTTCATGAGAGAGTGATGTGGATGGTGGTTCATGACAGTGCTGTGGGTGGTTCATGACAGTGCTGTGTGTAGTGGTTCATCACAGAGTGTTTGATGCTGTGGGTGGTGGTTCATGACAGTGTTGTGGGTGGTGGTTCATGACAGTGTTATGGGTGGTGGTTCATGACACAGTGTTGAGTGTTGTGGGTGGTGGTTCATGACAGAGTGTTGTTGGTGGTGGTTCATGACGCTGTTGTGGATGGTTCATGACGGAGTGCTGTGGGTGGTTCATGACAGTGCTATGGGTGGTGGTTCATGACAGAGTGCTGTGGGTGGTGGTTCATGACAGTGTTGTGGGTGGTGGTTCATGACAGAGTGCTGTGGGTGGTTCATGACATAGTGTTGTGTGTGGTGGTATAGGACAGAGTGCTGTGGGTGGTGGTTCATGACAGTTCTGTGGGTCGTTCATGACAGAGTGCTGTGGGTGTGGTTCATGACAGTGCTGTGGGTGGTTCATGACAGTGTGGTGGTTCATGACAGAGTGCTGTGGGTGGTGGTTCATGACAGTGTTGTGGGTGGTGGTTCATGACAGAGTGTTGTGGGTGGTGGTTCATGACAGTGTTGTGGGTGGTGGTTCATGACAGTGTTGTGGGTGGTGGTTCATGACAGAGTGTTGAATGCTGTGGGTGGTGGTTCATGACAGTGTTGAGTGCTGTGGGTGGTGGTTCATGACAGAGTGATGTGGATGGTGGATGACAGAGTGTTGTGGGTGGTGGTTCATGACAGAGTGTTGTGGGTGGTGGCTCATGACGGTGTTCTCGATGGTTCATGACAGAGTTCTGTGGGTGGTTCATGACAGAGTGCTGTGGGTGGTTCATGACAGTGCTATGGGTGGTGGTTCATGACAGAGTGCTGTGGGTGGTGGTTCATGACAGAGTGCTGTGGGTGGTGGTTCATGACAGAGTGCTGTGGGTGGTGGTTCATGACAGTGCTGTGGGTGGTTCATGACAGAGTGTTGTGGGTGGTGGTTCATGACAGAGTGCTGTGGGTGGTGGTTCATGACAGTGTTGTGGGTGGTGGTTCATGACAGAGTGTTGTGGGTCGTGGTTCATGACAGAATGCTGTGGGTGGTTCATGACAGTGTTGTGGGTGGTGGTTCATGACAGAGTGATGTGGGTGGTGGTTCATGACAGAGTGTTGTGGGTGGTTGTTCATGACAGTGCTGTGGGTGGTTCATGACAGTGCTGTGGGTGGTGGTTCGTGACAGAGTGTTGAATGCTGTGGGTGGTGGTTCATGACAGAGTGTTGTGGGTGGTGGTTCATGACAGTGTTGAGTGCAGTGGGTGGTGGTTCATGACAGAGTGCTGTGGATGGTGGTTCATGACAGAGTGTTGTCGGTGGTGGTTCATGACGGTGTTGTGGATGGTTCATGACAGAGTGCTGTGGGTGGTTCATGACAGTGTTGTGGGTGGTGGTTCATGACAGAGTGCTGTGGGTGGTGGTTCATGACAGTGTTGTGGGTGGTGGTTCATGACAGAATGCTGTGGGTGGTTCATGACAGTGTTGTGGGTGGTGGTTCATGACAGAGTGCTGTGGGTGGTGGTTCATGACAGAGTGCTGTGGGTGGTTCATGACAGAGTGGTGGTTCATGACAGTGTTGTGGGTGGTGGTTCATGACAGAGTGCTGTGGGTGGTTCATGACAGAGTGGTGGTTCGTGACAGAGTGCTGTGGGTGGTGGTTCATGACAGAGTGTTGTGGGTGGTGGTTCATGACAGAGTGTTGTGGGTGGTTCATGACAGTGTTGTGGGTGGTGGTTCATGACAGTGCTGTGGGTGGTTCATGACAGTGCTGTGGGTGGTGGTTCATGACAGAGTGCTGTGGGTGGTGGTTCATGACAGAGTGCTGTGGGTGGTGGTTCATGACAGAGTGCTGTGGGTGGTTCATGACAGAGTGGTGGTTCATGACAGAGTGCTGTGGGTGGTGGTTCATGACAGTGCTGTGGGTGGTTCATGACAGAGTGCTGTGGGTGGTGGTTCATGACAGAGTGTTGAGTGCTGTGGGTGGTGATTCATGACAGAGTGCTATGGGTGGTGATTCATGACAGAGTGCTATGGGTGGTGGTTCATGACAGAGTGTTGTGGGTCGTGGTTCATGACAGAATGCTGTGGGTGGTTCATGACAGTGTTGTGGATGGTTGTTTCATGAGATGTGGATTGTGGGTCATGACAGTGCTGTGGGTGGTTCATGACAGTGCTGTGTGTAGTGGTTCATCACAGAGTGTTGGATGCTGTGGGTGGTGGTTCATGACAGTGTTGTGGGTGGTGGTTCATGACAGTGTTGTGGGTGGTGGTTCATGACAGAGTGCTGTGGATGACAGAGTGTTGTGGGTGGTGGTTCATGACAGTGCTGTGGGTGGTGGTTCATGACAGAGTGTTGTGGGTGGTGGTTCATGACGGTGTTGTGGATGGTTCATGACAGAGTGCTGTGGGTGGTTCATGACAGTGCTATGGGTGGTGGTTCATGACAGAGTGCTGTGGGTGGTGGTTCATGACAGTGTTGTGGGTCGTGGTTCATGACAGAATGCTGTGGGTGGTTCATGACAGTGTTGTGGGTGGTGGTTCATGACAGAGTGATGTGGGTGGTTCATGACAGAGTGCTGTGGGTGGTGGTTCATGACAGAGTGTTGTGGGTGGTGGTTCATGACAGTGTTGTGGGTGGTGTTTCATGACAGAGTGATGTGGGTGGTGGTTCATGACTGAGTGTTGTGGGTCGTGGTTCATGACAGAATGCTGTGGGTGGTTCATGACAGTGTTGTGGGTGGTTGTTTCATGAGAGAGTTATGTGGATGGTGGTTCATGACAGTGTTGTGGGTGGTGGTTCATGACAGAGTGGTGGTTCATGACAGAGTGTTGAATGCTGTGGGTGGTGGTTCATGACAGAGTGTTGTGGGTGGTGGTTCATGACAAAGTGTTGAGTGCTGTGGGTGGTGGTTCATGACAGAGTGCTGTGGATGGTGGATGACAGAGTGTTGTGGGTGGTGGTTCATGACAGAGTGTTGTGGGTGGTGGTTCATGACAGTGTTGTGGGTGGTGGTTCATGACAGAGTGTTGTGGGTGGTGGTTCATGACAGTGTTGTGGGTGGTTCATGACAGAGTGCTGTGGGTGGTGGTTCATGACATAGTGTTGTGTGTGGTGGTACAGGACAGAGTGCTGTGGGTGGTGGTTCATGACAGTTCTGTGGGTCGTTCATGACAGAGTGCTGTGGGTGTGGTTCATGACAGTGCTGTGGGTGGTTCATGACAGAGTGGTGGTTCATGACAGAGTGCTGTGGGTGGTGGTTCATGACAGTGTTGTGGGTGGTGGTTCATGACAGAGTGCTGTGGGTGGTGGTTCATGACAGTGTTGTGGGTGGTGGTTCATGACAGTGTTGTGGGTGGTGGTTCATGACAGAGTGTTGAATGCTGTGGGTGGTGGTTCATGACAGTGTTGAGTGCTGTGGGTGGTGGTTCATGACAGAGTGATGTGGGTGGTTGTTCATGACAGAGTGTTGTGGGTGGTGGTTCATGACAGAGTGTTGTGGGTGGTGGCTCATGACGGTGTTCTCGATGGTTCATGACAGAGTTCTGTGGGTGGTTCATGACAGAGTGCTGTGGGTGGTTCATGACAGTGCTGTGGGTGGTGGTTCATGACAGAGTGCTGTGGGTGGTGGTGGTTCATGACAGAGTGATGTGGGTGGTGGTTCATGACAGAGTGCTGTGGGTGGTGGTTCATGACAGTGTTGTGGGTGGTTCATGACAGAGTGTTGTGGGTGGTGGTTCATGACAGTGTTGTGGGTGGTGGTTCATGACAGAGTGTTGTGGGTGGTGGTTCATGACAGAGTGGTGGTTCATGACAGAATGTTGTGGGTGGTGGTTCAGGACAGAGTGCTGTGGGTGGTGGTTCATGACAGTGTTGTGGGTGGTTGTTCATGACAGTGCTGTGGGTGGTTCATGACAGTGCTGTGGGTGGTGGTTCATCACAGAGTGTTGAATGCTGTGGGTGGTGGTTCATGACAGTGTTGTGGGTGGTGGTTCATGACAGTGTTGTGGGTGGTGGTTCATGACAGAGTGTTGAGTGTTGTGGGTGGTGGTTCATGACAGAGATTTGTCGGTGGTGGTTCATGACGGTGTTGTGGATGGTTCATGACAGAGTGCTGTGGGTGGTTCATGACAGTGTTGTGGGTGGTGGTTCATGACAGAGTGCTGTGGGTGGTGGTTCATGACAGTGTTGTGGGTGGTGGTTCATGACAGAGTGCTGTGGGTGGTTCATGACAGTGTTGTGGGTGGTGGTTCATGACAGAGTGCTGTGGGTGGTGGTTCATGACAGAGTGCTGTGGGTGGTTCATGACAGAGTGGTGGTTCAGGACAGGGTGCTGTGGGTAGTGGTTCATGACAGAGTGCTGTGGGTGGTGGTTCATGACAGTGGTGTGGGTGGTGGTTCATGACAGAGCGCTGTGGGTGGTGGTTCATGACAGTGCTAAGGGTGGTGGTTCATGACAGTGTTGTGGGTGGTGGTTCATGACAGAGTGCTGTGGGTGGTGGTTCATGACAGAGTGCTATGGGTGGTGGTTCATGACAGAGTGTTGTGGGTGGTGGTTCATGACAGAGTGCTGTGGGTGGTGGTTCATGACAGAGTGCTGTGGGTGGTTCATGACAGAGTGGTGGTTCATGACAGAGTGCTGTGGGTGGTGGTTCATGACAGTGCTGTGGGTGGTTCATGACAGAGTGGTGGTTCATGACAGAGTGCTGTGGGTGGTGGTTCATGACAGTGTTGTGGGTCGTGGTTCATGACAGAATGCTGTGGGTGGTTCATGACAGTGTTGTGGGTGGTGGTTCATGACAGTGATGTGGGTGGTTCATGACAGAGTGCTGTGGGTGGTGGTTCATGACAGAGTGTTGTGGGTGGTGGTTCATGACAGAGTGTTGTGGGTGGTGGTTCATGACGGTGTTGTGGATGGTTCATGACAGAGTGCTGTGGGTGGTTCATGACAGTGCTGTGGGTGGTGGTTCATGACAGAGTGCTGTGGGTGGTGGTTCATGACAGTGTTGTGGGTGGTGGTTCATGACAGAGTGCTGTGGGTGGTGGTTCATGACAGTGCTGTGGGTGGTTCATGACAGAGTGCTGTGGGTGGTGGTTCATGACAGTGTTGTGGGTGGTTCATGACAGAGTGCTGTGGGTGGTGGTTCATGACAGAGTGCTGTGGGTGGTGGTTCATGACAGAGTGCTGTGGGTGGTGGTTCATGACAGTGGTGTGGGTGGTGGTTCATGACAGAGTGTTGTGGGTGGTGGTTCATGACAGAGTGCTGTGGGTGGTTCATGACAGTGCTGTGGGTGGTGGTTCATGACAGAGTGCTGTGGGTGGTGGTTCATGACAGAGTGTTGTGGGTCGTGGTTCATGACAGAATGCTGTGGGTGGTTCATGACAGTGTTGTGGGTGGTGGTTCATGACAGAGTGTTGTGGGTGGTGGTTCATGACAGAGTGTTGTGGGTGGTGGTTCAGGACAGAGTGCTGTGGGTGGTGGTTCAGGACAGAGTGCTGTGGGTGGTTCATGACAGAGTGGTGGTTCATGACAGCGCGCTGTGGGTGGTGGTTCATGACAGTGCTAAGAGTGGTGGTTCATGACAGTGTTGTGGGTGGTGGTTCATGACAGAGTGTTGTGGGTGGTGCTTCATGACAGTCCTAAGGGTGGTGATTCATGACAGTGTTGTGGGTGGTGGTTCATGACAGAGTGCTGTGGGTGGTGGTTCATGACAGAGTGTTGTGGGTGGTGGTTCATGACAGAATGCTGTGGGTGGTTCATGACAGTGCTGTGTTCATGACAGTGTTGTGGGTGGTGGTTCATGACAATGTTGTGGGTGGTGGTTCATGACACAGTGTTGAGTGCTGTGGGTGGTGGTTCATGACAGAGTGCTGTGGATGACAGAGTGTTGTGGGTGGTGGTTCATGACAGTGTTGTGGGTGGTGGTTCATGACAGAGTGCTGTGGGTGGTTCATGACATAGTGTTGTGTGTGGTGGTTCACGACAGAGTGCTGTGGGTGGTGGTTCATGACAGTGCTGTGGGTGGTTCATGACAGAGTGCTGTGGGTGGTGGTTCATGACAGTGCTGTGGGTGGTTCATGACAGAGTGGTGGTTCGTGACAGAGTGCTGTGGGTGGTGGTATATGACAGAGTGTTGTGGGTGGTGGTTCATGACAAAGTGTTGCGGGTGGTCCATGACAGTGTTGTGGGTGGTGGTTCATGACAGTGCTGTGGGTTGTTCATGACAGTGTTGTGGGTGGTGGTTCATGACAGTGTTGTGGGTGGTTCATGACAGAGTGCTGTGGGTGGTGGTTCAGGACAGAGTGCTGTGGGTGGTGGTTCAGGACAGAGTGCTGTGGGTGGTTCAGGACAGAGTGCTGTGGGTGGTGGTTCATGACAGAGTGCTGTGGGTGGTTCATGACAGAGTGGTGGTTCATGACAGTGTTGTGGGTGGTGGTTCATGACAGAGTGCTGTGGGTGGTGGTTCATGACAGAGTGCTGTGGTTGGTTCATGACAGAGTGGTGGTTCATGACAAAGTACTGTGGGTGGTGGTTCATGACAGAGTGCTGTGGGTGGTTCATGACAGAGTGTTGTGGGTGGTGGTTCATGACAGAGTGTTGAGTGCTGTGGGTGGTGGTTCATGACAGAGTGTTGTGGGTGGTGGTTCATGACAGAGTGTTGTGGGTGGTTCATGACAGAGCGCTATGGCTGGTGGTTCATGACAGTGGTGTGGGTGGTGGTTCATGACAGAGCGCTGTGGGTGGTGGTTCATGACAGAGCTAAGGGTGGTGGTTCATGACAGTGTTGTGGTTGGTGGTTCAGGACAGAGTGCTGTGGGTGGTGGTTCATGACAGAGTGCTGTGGGTGGTGGTTCATGACAAAGTGTTGTGGGTGGTCCATGACAGTGTTGTGGGTGGTGGTTCATGACAGTGCTGTGGGTGGTTCATGACAGTGTTGTGGGTGGTGGTTCATGACAGAGTGTTGTGGGTGGTTCATGACAGAGTGCTGTGGGTGGTGGTTCAGGACAGAGTGCTGTGGGTGGTGGTTCATGACAGAGTGCTGTGGGTGGTGCTTCATGACAGAGTGCTGTGGGTGGTTCATGACAGAGTGGTGGTTCATGACAGTGTGTTGTGGGTGGTGGTTCATGACAGAGTGCTGTGGGTGGTGGTTCATGACAGAGTGCTGTGGGTGGTTCATGACAGAGTGCTGTGGGTGGTTCATGACAGAGTGCTGTGGGTGGTTCATGACAGAGTGGTGGTTCATGACAGAGTGCTGTGGGTGGTGGTTCATGACAGAGTGCTGTGGGTGGTGGTTCATGACAGAGTGCTGTGGGTGGTTCATGAGAGTGCTGTGGGTGGTGGTTCATGACAGTGCTGTGGGTGGTGGTTCATGACAGTGTTGTGGGTGGTTCATGACAGAGTGCTGTGGGTGGTGGTTCATGACAGAGTGTTGTGGGTGGTGGTTCATGACAGAGTGTTGAGTGCTGTGGGTGGTGGTTCATGACAGAGTGTTGTGGGTGGTGGTTCATGACAGAGTGCTGTGGGTGGTTCATGACAGTGTTGTGGGTGGTGGTTCATGACAGAGTGCTGTGGGTGGTGGTTCATGACAGAGTGTTGTGGGTGGTGGTTCATGACAGAGTGCTGTGGGTGGTTCATGACAGAGTGTTGTGGGTGGTGGTTCATGACAGAGTGCTGTGGGTGTGGTTCATGACAGTGCTGTGGGTGGTTCATGACAGAGTGGTGGTTCATGACAGAGTGCTGTGGGTGGTGGTTCATGACAGTGCTGTGGGTGGTGGTTCATGACAGAGTGCTGTGGGTGGTGGTTCATGACAGAGTGGTGGTTCATGACAGAGTGGTGGTTCATGACAGAGTGCTGTGGGTGGTGGTTCATGACAGAGTGGTGTGGGTGGTGGTTCATGACAGAGTGCTGTGGGTGTTGGTTCATGACAGTGGTGTGGGTGGTGGTTCATGACAGAGCGCTGTGGGTGGTGGTTCATGACAGTGCTAAGGGTGGTGGTTCATGACAGTGTTGTGGGTGGTGGTTCATGACAGAGTGTTGTGGGTGGTGGTTCATGACAGAGTGCTGTGGGTGGTGGTTCATGACAGAGTGCTGTGGGTGGTGGTTCATGACAGTGTTGTGGGTGGTTCATGACAGTGTTGTGGGTGGTGGTTCATGACAGAGTGTTGTGGGTGGTGGTTCATGACAGGGGTAGTTGTTCATGACAAGGGTGTGGGTGGTTCATGACAGAGTGTTGTGGGTGGTGGTTCATGACAGAGTGCTGTGGGTGGTGGTTCATGACAGAATGCAGTGGGTGGTGGTTCAGCTGTCTACCTGCAGGTCACAGTGTGTCCAGCTCTTCCGGTAGCCGGGCGCCGTCTTGGTGCCGTACAGCACCATCTTCACGTCCAACAGGGCCCCACTGTTCGAACCCAGGCTACCCTGTGACATACCATGTGTGTGCGTGTGTGTGTGTGTGTGTGTGTGTGTGTGTGTGTGTGTAGTGCGCTTATATGTTATTATATGTGTGTGTGTGTTTCATGGTGTGAAAGCATGCAAATTTATCCACCACATGTGTTGCATTAACTATTCTGAATGATCAAAAACGTCACCCTCACCAAAACCTCATGCACTGGTCAGCTGTCCAGAGACCTGCCCTGGCCTGCAGTCAAACATTTACATCAAAACAAGTAAAATAGTCAAACAAAAGAAACAAATAAGTACGCAGTTTGAAATATGAATAAGTAAAAGATAACGCAGAAGGCAAATGACTGAAATAGAATGGTTAAGAATTTAAGAAAAGGAGTTAATCGTGTTTAACAGTATTGGAATGATTTAGTAGTACTTGAACAAGGTAAGAACGTAAGTCTGCTCCTGACCTGAACGCATTCAGAAATCTTTTTTGATACTGATCCCAATGTGCAACACAGTGCTACTACATAGCTCAACTGACTAACACTATGTCATTCATTCTTTGGTTTTACTGCAGCCACTGCTCCCTCCCTCTCCTCTTTCATGGTGTCCTCCCATACTACCCAGCTGATTAACTCTCTCCATACGAACGGCGAAAGAGACGACGTTAACAGCGTTTCACCCCAATTACCATCATCAAAATATTGCAAGCGGAACGCTCTTATACTGAAGAGGTGAATGTTGACAAAGAATACCACAGTTCTGACGACGGAAGCTAAAGTTTGGGTCATTCAGACACCCACTGGACATCCGAGGGGTCTGTGTAGAGGAGAAGCGAGGACTGGCCGTACTGAGTGAGTTAAGAAAGAAAATAGTATCGGGGAGAAAAAGTCAGGCCAGGGAGACAACTGAGGCCAGGTACAATGCTGTGATGAGGAGGGAGGGTGACGCTGTGATGAGGAGGGAGGGTGACGCGGTGATGAGGAGGGAGGGTGACGCTGTGATGAGGAGGGAGGGTGACGCGGTGATGAGGGAAGGTGACGTAAATGCTGTGATGAGGAGGGAGGGTGACGCTGTGATGAGGAGGGAGGGTGACGCTGTGATGAGGAGGGAGGGTGACATAAATGCTGTGATGAGGAGGGAGGGTGACACTGTGATGAGGAGGGAGGGTGACGCTGTGATGAGGAAGGAGGGTGACGCACAATGCTGTGATGAGGAAGGAGGGTGACGCTGTGATGAGGGAGGGTGACGTACAATGCTGTGATGAGGAGGGAGGGTGACGCTGTGATGAGGAGGGTGCTGTGATGAGGAGGGAGGGTGACGCTGTGATGAGGGAAGGTGACGTAAATGCTGTGATGAGGATGGAGGGTGACGCGGTGATAAGGAGGGAGGGTGACGTAAATGCTGTGATGAGGACGGAGGGTGACGCTGTGATGAGGGAAGGTGACGTAAATGCTGTGATGAGGAGGGAGGGTGACGCGGTGATGAGGAGGGAGGGTGACGTACAATGCTGTGATGAGGAGGGAGGGTGACGCTGTGATGAGGAGGGAGGGTGACGCTGTGATGAGGGAGGATGACGTACAATGCTGTGATGAGGAGGGAGGGTGACGCTGTGATGAGGAGGGTGACGTAAATGCTGTGATGAGGAGGGAGGGTGACGCTGTGATGAGGAGGGAGGTGACGCACAATGCTGTGATGAGGAGGGAGGGTGACGCTGTGATGAGGAGGGAGGTGACGCACAATGCTGTGAGGAGGAGGGAGGGTGACGCACAACGCTGTGATGAGGGAGGGTGACGTGCAATGCTGTGATGAGGAGGGAGGGTGACGCACAATGCTGTGATGAGGGAGGGTGACGTGCAATGCTGTGATGAGGAGGGAGGGTGACGCACAACGCTGTGATGAGGGAGGGTGACGTGCAATGCTGTGATAAGGAGGGAGGGTGACGTAAATGCTGTGATGAGGAGGGAGGGTGACGTGCAATGCTGTGATGAGGAGGGAGGGTGACGCTGTGATGAGGAGGGAGGGTGACGCACAACGCTGTGATGAGGAGGGAGGGTGACGCTGTGATGAGGAGGGAGCGTGACGTACAATGCTGTGATGAGGAGGGAGCGTGACGTACAATGCTGTGATGAGGAGGGAGGGTGACGTACAACGCTGTGATGAGGAGGGAGCGTGACGTACAATGCTGTGATGAGGAGGGAGGGTGACGCTGTGATGAGGAGGGAGGGTGACGCTGTGATGAGGAGGGAGGGTGACGCTGTGATGAGGAGGGAGGGTGTACCCAGGTAGGCAGCCTGTCGTGCAAATGACCCCGTATTTGTAAAGCACTTAGAACTTGGTCTCCGACCGAGGATAGGTGCTAGAAAAGTATCCATATCAATCAATCAATCAATCCTGTGGGTTGTTTGAACACAGAGCTCTCTCTCTCTCTCTCTCTCTCTCTCTCCCCCCCCCCACCCCCCCACTCACACTCCCACCCCCCTCTCCCCCATACCTCGTCCTCCACTCGGAAGATCCAGGTACCTGCGGGGTTTTCCCCCCAGGTGTGCACAGACATGAGCGGCCAGTGGACGAAGCTGTTGGTGGAGTTGTCCAGCAGTCGTGGGCGGAGCAGGTGAGTGACGGTGCCTGCAACAGTGCTGACCCCGGGGCTCCAGTCAGTGACGTGCTTTGTATCGTGACAGGTGTCAACATCAAACGCTGTTTAACTCTCTCCATACGAACGGCGAAAGAGACGACGTTAACAGAGTTTCACCCCAATTACTATCATCGAAATATTGCAAGCGGAAGGCTCTTATACTGAAGAGGTGAATGTTGACAAAGAATACCACAATTCTGACGACGGAAGCTATAGGTTGGGTCATTCAGACACGCACTGGACATCCGAGGGGTCTGTGTAGAGGAGAAGAGAGGACTGGCCGTACTGAGTGAGTTAAGCCGTTCACCTCCAGAAGTGAGGAAGGCAAGTTGTCCCCCCCCCCTCCCCCTCTCCACCCTCCCCCCTCCCCGTTAGTGTGAACAAAAACCAACCAAGACACGTAGGTGTGTGTGTGAGTGGGTGCTTGGACATTAATTTGGGAAATGTGTATACTTACTTTGTAGTCTTCACAGTATCCATGTTGTGTATATATCATGGAGAAAAAAAAACCCCAAATAAATTGATATTCCAACAAAATTAATACACATGTAAGTAAGTAAGTATGTAAGTAAAATGAATAGATAAAGAAATAAAGAGCAAGGTACTACATTTACAATATTCACCAAGGGCAGCAAGCAGGCAGGGACACTGACCAGAAGGGCACACTGACCAGACACTGACAAGAAGGGCACACTGACCAGACACTGACCAGACGGGGACACTGACCAGACAGGGACACTGACCAGAAGGGCACACTGACCAGACAGGGACACTGACCAGAAGGGCACACTGACGAGACACTGACAAGGAGGGCACACTGACCAGACACTGACCAGACGGGGACACTGACCAGACAGGGACACTGACCAGAAGGGCACACTGACCAGAACGGCACACTGACCAGACACTGACAAGAAGGGCACACTGACCAGACACTGACCAGACAGGGACACTGACCAGACAGAGACACTGACCAGACAGGGACACTGACCAGAAGGGCACACTGACCAGACAGGGACACTGACCAGAAGGGCACACTGACCAGACGGACACACTGACCAGACAGGGACAATGACCAGAAGGGGACACTGACCAGACAGGGACACTGACCAGACAGGGACAATGACCAGAAGGGGACACTGACCAGACAGGGACACTGACCAGACAGGGACACTGACCAGAAGGGCACACTGACCAGACACTGACAAGAAGGGCACACTGACCAGACAGGGACACTGACCAGAAGGGCACACTGACCAGACACTGACAAGAAGGGCACACTGACCAGACGGGGACACTGACCAGACAGGGACAGGGACACTGACCAGACAGGGACACTGACCATACAGGGACACTGACCAGAAGGGCACACTGACCAGACACTGACAAGAAGGGCACACTGACCAGACAGGGACACTGACCAGAAGGGCACACTGACCAGACACTGACAAGAAGGGCACACTGACCAGACGGGGACACTGACCAGACAGGGACAGGGACACTGACCAGACAGGGACACTGACCAGACAGGGACACTGACCAGAAGGGCACACTGACCAGACACTGACAAGAAGGGCACACTGACCAGACAGGGACACTGACCAGAAGGGCACACTGACCAGACACTGACAAGAAGGGCACACTGACCAGACGGGGACACTGACCAGACAGGGACAGGGACACTGACCAGACAGGGACACTGACCAGAAGGGAACACTGACCAGACAGGGACACTGACCAGAAGGGAACACTGACCAGACAGGGACACTGACCAGACGGGGACACTGACCAGACAGGGACAGGGACACTGACCAGACAGGGACACTGACCAGAAGGGAACACTGACCAGACAGAGACACTGACCAGAAGGGCACACTGACCAGACACTGACAAGAAGGGCACACTGACCAGACAGGGACAGGGACACTGACCAGAAAGGCACACTGACCAGACAGGGACAATGACCAGAAGGGCACACTGGCCAGACAGGGACAGGGACACTGACCAGAAAGGCACACTGACCAGACAGGGACAATGACCAGAAGGGGACACTGACCAGACAGGGACAATGACCAGAAAGGCACACTGACCAGACAGGGACACTGACCAGACGGGGACACTGACCAGACGGGGACACTGACCAGAAGGGCACACTGACCAGACAGGGACAATGACCAGAAGGGGACACTGACCAGACAGGGACAGGGACACTGACCAGACAGGGACACTGACCAGATGGAGACACTGACCAGACAGGGACACTGACCAGACAGGGACACTGACCAGACGGAGACACTGACCAGACAGGGACACTGACCAGACGGAGACACTGACCAGACGGGGACACTGACCAGACAGAGACACTGACCAGACAGGGACACTGACCAGACGGGGACACTGACCAGAAGGGCACACTGACCAGACAGGGACACTGACCGGACAGGGACACTGACCAGACAGGGACACTGACCAGGCACTGACCAGACAGGGACACTGACCAGACGGAGACACTGACCAGACAGGGACACTGACCAGACGGAGACACTGACCAGACAGGGACACTGACCAGACAGGGACACTGACCAGACGGAGACACTGACCAGACACCGACCAGACGGGGACACTGTCCAGACAGGGACACTGACCAGACGGAGACACTGACCAGACAGGGACACTGACCAGACGGAGACACTGACCAGACAGGGACACTGACCAGACGGACACACTGACCAGACAGGGACACTGACCAGACGGAGACACTGACCAGACACCGACCAGACGGGGACACTGTCCAGACAGGGACACTGACCAGACGGGGACACTGACCAGACAGGGACACTGACCAGACGGGGACACTGACCAGACAGAGACACTGACCAGACGGGGACACTGACCAGAAGGTCACACTGACCAGACACGGACACTGACCAGACAGGGACACTGACCAGACACTGACCAGACAGGGACACTGACCAGACAGGGACACTGATCAGACACTGACCAGACGGGGACACTGACCAGACGGGGACACTGACCAGACAGGGACACTGATCAGACACTGACCAGACGGGGACACTGACCAGAAGGGGACACTGACCAGACAGGGACACTGATCAGACACTGACCAGACGGGGACACTGACCAGAAGGGCACACTGACTAGACGGACACACTGACCAAACGGTCACACTGACCAGACAGGGACACTGACCAGAAGGGCACACTGACCAGACAGGGACACTGACCAGACAGGGACACTGACCAGACACTGACCAAAAGGCGACACTGACCAGAAGGGCACATTGACCAGACAGACACACTGACCAGACAGGGACACTGACTAGACACTGACCAAAAGGGGAAACTGACCAGAAGGGCACACTGACCAGACGGGGACACTGACCACACACTGACCAGACAGGGACACTGACCAGACGGGGACACTGACCAGAAGGGCACACTGACCAGACAGGGACACTGACCAGAAGGGCACACTGACCAGACAGGGACACTGACCAGACGGGGACACTGACCAGACGGGGACACTGAACAGACAGGGACACTGACCAGACGGGGACACTGAACAGAAGGGCACACTGACCACACACTGACCAGACAGACACACTGACCAGACGGAGACACTGACCAGACGGGGACACTGAACAGACAGGGACACTGACCAGACAGGGACACTGACCAGAAGGGCACACTGACCACACACTGACTAGACAGACACATTGACCAGACGGGGACACTGACCAGACAGGGACACTGACCAGACGGGGACACTGACCAGACAGGGACACTGACCAGACACTGACCAGACGGGGACACTGACCAGAAGGGGACACTGACCAGAAGGGGACACTGACCAGACAGGGACACTGACCAGACGGGGACACTGACCAGACAGGGACACTGACCAGACGGGGACACTGACCAGACGGGGACACTGACCAGACAGGGACACTGACCAGACGGGGACACTGACCAGACACTGACCAGACAGGGACACTGACCAGACACTGACCAGACGGGGACACTGACCAGAAGGGGACACTGACCAGACGGGGACACTGACCAGACGGGGACACTGACCAGACGGGGACACTGACCAGACGGGGACACTGACCAGACAGGGACACTGACCAGACGGGGACACTGACCAGACAGGGACACTGACCAGACACTGACCAGACGGGGACACTGACCAGACGGGGACACTGACCAGACGGGGACTTGGCAGTGACGCTGACGGCACCCCTGGTGCTGTAGTTCAGCGTGAAGATAAACTGCACGTGCTCCAGGAAGTTGACCTCGTTGTCCTCACCGCGGCAGCCGTCTGTGTCCAGGGCCACCTCTGCCGAGCTGCCGTTGGTCAGCTGTCTGGGCAGGCTGGAAGATAGGGGGGGGGGAAGGGGGCAGGGGAGGGGGGCGGTGTCATTGTCTGGTGGTCATCATCATCGTCATCATCCTGGACGTCATGTCTTTCCACTGTCACCACCACCACCACCACCACCACTGCCATCATCCTGGACGTCATGTCTTTCCACTGTCACCACCACCACTGCCATCATCATCATCATCATCCTGGACGTCATGTCTTTCCACTGTCACCACCACCACCACCACCACCACTGCCATCATCATCGTCATCATCCTGGACGTCATGTCTTTCCACTGTCACCACCACCACCACCACCACCACCACTGCCATCATCATCGTCATCATCATTGTTGTCATCATTATCATTGTGCCTGCACTCGTATGTATGAATGTATGTATGTATCCATCCACGTATGTATCTATATATTTCCTTTAACACATACGCACGCACGCACACACACATAGATAGAAGTATACATGTACTCACGCACACACGCACACACACACACACACACACACGCGCGCACGCACAAACACTAGCACACACACAGAAGCACGCACGCACACACACACACAAGCGTGCACACACACACACACACACACACACACACACACACACACACACACACACGCACGCACACACACACACACACACAGAAGCACACACATACACAGTGACATAAATACACACACAAATGCGTGCTCGCGTGCACACACACACACACACACACACACACACGCGCACACACACGTTTACATGCATGCATGCACAGAGTGAGAGAGAGACAGAGACACACCAGAACACTGGGTTATAACATAGATTCACTTTGTTTACACGAGTGAGTCCAAAACGAGAGAAAAAAAGAAAAAAATAATTAAAAAAAAAGAAAAAAAAGAAAGAAAGAAAGGGATGCCGAGACTGTCCCACTCATTTGTAAAAACTTTGACGCGTCTACTGATTTCTCATAAAAAAAATAAAAAAAGAAAAAGAAAGAAAGAAAGCCCACGACAAGCCCGGCGAATCCAGCCAGCAGCTCACAGGGCAGAGCGCTGTGCCGGGGAGTGACCCGGGCACGTGGCCTGTGGGGGTCAGGGTCAGGGTCAGGATTAGGGTCAGGGTCAGGGTTAACTCACAGGGCAGAGCGCTGTGCCGGGGAGTGACCCGGACACGTGGCCTGTGGGGGTTAGGGTCAGGGTCAGGGTCAAGGTTAACTCACAGGGCAGAGCGCTGTGCCGGGGAGTGACCCGGGCACATGGCCTGTGGGGGTCAGGGTCAGGATTAGGGTCAGGGTCAGGGTCAGGGTTAACTCACAGGGCAGAGCGCTGTGCCGGGGAGTGACCCAGACACGTGGCCTGTGGGGGTCAGGGTCAGGGTCAGGATTAGGGTCAGGGTTAGGGTCAGGGTTAACTCACAGGGCAGAGCGCTGTGCCGGGGAGTGACCCGGACACGTGGCCTGTGGGGGTCAGGGTCAGGATTAGGGTCAGCGTTAGGGTCAGGGTCAGAGTTAGGGTTAACTCACAGAGCAGAGCGCTGTGCCAGGGAGCCCAGAGTGACGTGACACACGGCCTGTGGGGGCACGTGCAGCCAGCGCTGTGCCCGGGTCACCATGACCTCAGCGTCCAGCAGCCCGAAGCCAAAGGCCAGGTTGACACACAGGCCAGCGGCGTTCTTGTACCAGCCCTGGTTGTGCGCCAGGGGCCGGGGGTTCGAGGCTAACACCACTAGGTGCTGCACGTCACGCCACGTCAGGCTGGGGCTGACGTCACAACATCAACACAATCAGTGACATCCACATCCACATCCACATCAGCATCAACATAAACAGACAAAGACAACAACGCCAGCAACAACATTGTCAACAACGACGACGACGACTTAAACAACGATGGCAGCAAAAACAACAGTGACAATATCAACATGGTCATCATCATCATCATCATCATCATCATCAGCAACAATAACAACAGTGTCAGTGGGAAGGAGGTGTTAACTGTACAGACTGATCCGTACACACAAAACCACATCTGATTCTGAAAGAAAAGAAAAAAGAAAGTGCAGATGCCTGATCTTCGCAACAACGATAACAACAGCAACAACCTCACCAGCCAGCAGTGTTCAGACAGACACAAACAAGAACTTGACGTCATCCCGCTGTTCAGATTATGTAGAAGAACAGACACCCGACGTCACCATTGTTTTTTTGTTTTTTTTAGACACGTGGTACACACAGACTTCTGAAGTCACAACTGGTTTTCTGACACTCGGGGAAACACAAACACCTGACGTCACGACTGGTTTTCAGACACATTAGTATGACGTCAGTGGTGGTGTTCAGACACGTGATTAAAAACGTATGAGCCTGTTAGATACGTCGTTACAGGTATCCATCGGAAGAGAGGGGGGTGGGGGGGGGGGGAGTGTAAGAGAGAGAGAGGGAGAGAGACACAGACAGACAGACAGACAATGACAAAAGGACAGGCAGAAAGACAGACAGAAAGAGACGGAATGCGTGCTCGTGTGAGAGTTCAGAAAGACAGAGCTAGTCCCCAACAGAAGAAATACAACTATCCTGTCAGCCACTAAGTCGCCGTGGCCAAGTGGTTAGCGTCCCGGGCTGACGGCCTGTAGAACGCCAGTTCGATTCCCGGCAGGGGAAGGCCTTTTTCGGTCCGTGGCTGGTTCCTGATCTGCGTAAGAGTGCTATGGGCTGAAATAGGGGGCTGGGAGCATGCAGTCCAGTATCATCCACTTAGCTGATGCACGTGCAGGGGTGCTCCAGTTTCCTGACCAAAACCGCTGGTGTCTATCCCTGGGGCCTGTTAATTAACTCACTCAGTACGGTCAGTCCTCTCTTCTCCTCTACACAGACCCCTCGGATGTCCAGTGGGTGTCTGAATGAATGACCCAACCTTTAGCTTCCGTCGTCAGAACTGTGGTATTCTTTGTCAACATTCACCTCTTCAATATAAGAGCGTTCCGCTTGCAATATTTTGATGATGGTAATTGGGATGAAGCGCTGTTAACGTCGTCTCTTTCGCCGTTCGTATGGAGAGGGTGGAATGGATATCATTCTGACATATCGTACAGCTTTATCACACAGTGGATATCATTCTGACATATCGTACAACTTTATCACACAGTGGATATCATTCTGACATATCGTACAGCTTTATCACACAGTCTCAAACCTAAATTGTACCCCCACAGCATCAGCATTATCTCCCTTCCCATCCACATCCTCACTGATCATCAATACAGAAAAAAAGAAATTGTCAAAAATCTGTGGCCTTTCATGTCCTGCTTTCATGGCAACCACAGTTTCCATGTCTCTCCACTCCTATGCTTGGGGTGATCTCTGTCCAGGGTTTCTGAGTCGGCTGATCATCGGGGACTGACTGGAAGGACGTGGTGGCGATGTGTTGGGGGGGGGGGGGGGACGTTCATTCAGTCTGGCTCATGGACTGAGCGATTATTGTCCTCAGCTGCCGGATTAGCAGGTGATGTCCTGAGTATGTTCGATCAGAACTGGCACTACTGAACAGCACGGGAGTGTCTCAGCAGTAATGATGTTTTCAGCCTCTACATGACCTGACATCCATGGTGCCCAGTAGACTTCAGCCTCTACATGACCTGACATCTATTGTTCCCAGTAGACTTCAGCCTCCAGATGACCTGACATCCATGGTGCCCAGTAGACTTCAGCCTCCACATGACCTGACATCTATTGTTCCCAGTAGACTTCAGCCTCCAGATGACCTGACATCTATTGTTCCCAGTAGACTTCAGCCTCCAGATGACCTGACATCCATGGTGCCCAGTAGACTTCAGCCTCCAAATGATCTGACATCCATGGTGCCCAGTAGACTTCAGCCTCCAGATGACCTGACATATATGGTGCCCAGTAGACTTCAGCCTCCAGATGACCTGACATCCATAGTGCCCAGTAGACTTCAGCCTCCAGATGACCTGGCATCCATGGTGCCCAGTAGACTTCAGCTTGCAGATGACCTGACATCTATGGTGCCCAGTAGACTTCAGCCTCCAGATGACCTGACATCTATGGTGCCCAGTAGACTTCAGCCTCCAGATGACCTGACATCCATGGTGCCCAGTAGACTTCAGCCTCCACATGACCTGACATCTATTGTTCCCAGTAGACTTCAGCCTCCAGATGACCTGGCATCCATGGTGCCCAGTAGACTTCAGCTTGCAGATGACCTGACATCTATGGTGCCCAGTAGACTTCAGCCTCCAGATGACCTGGCATCCATGGTGCCCAGTAGACTTCAGCCTGCAGATGACCTGACATCCATGGTGCCCAGTAGACTTCAGCCTCCACATGACCTGACATCTATTGTTCCCAGTAGACTTCAGCCTGCAGATGACCTGACATCTATGGTGCCCAGTAGACTTCAGCCTCCAGATGACCTGACATCCATAGTGCCCAGTAGACTTCAGCCTCCAGATGACCTGGCATCCATGGTGCCCAGTAGACTTCAGCCTGCAGATGACCTGACATCTATTGTTCCCAGTAGACTTCAGCCTGCAGATGACCTGACATCTATGGTGCCCAGTAGACTTCAGCCTCCAGATGACCTGACATCTATGGTGCCCAGTAGACTTCAGCCTCCACATGACCTGACATCTATTGTTCCCAGTAGACTTCAGCCTCCAGATGACCTGACATCTATGGTGCCCAGTAGACTTCAGCCTCCAGACGACCTGACATCCATAGTTCCCAGTAGACTTCAGCCTCTACATGACCTGACATCCATGGTGCCCAGTAGACTTCAGCCTCCACATGACCTGACATCCATAGTTCCCAGTAGACTTCAGCCTCCACATGACCTGACATCCATAGTTCCCAGTAGACTTCAGCCTCCACATGACCTGACATCCATAGTTCCCAGTAGACTTCAGCCTCCAGATGACCTGACATCTATGGTGCCCAGTAGACTTCAGCCTCCAGATGACCTGACATCCATGGTGCCCAGTAGACTTCAGCCTCCAGACGACCTGATATCTATTGTTCCCAGTAGACTTCAGCCTCTACATGACCTGACATCCATGGTTCCCAGTAGACTTCAGCCTCCAGATGACCTGACATCCATAGTTCCCAGTAGACTTCAGCCTCCAGACGACCTGACATCCATGGTGCCCAGTAGACTACTCACTCTGGGGCTACAATAGGAGAACCCGATCGTGGCAGTGTGTGGGGGACTTAGAATGAGCGGTGTGCGAGCAAAGCCACGGAGACGGTGCAGAGTATGGGAAAGCAAAGATAAATAAATGAATAACTAAATAAATAAGTGGATGAATGAATGAATGAATGAATGAATGAATGAATGAATGAATGGCAAAACAAACAAAATAATGAATAAATCGACCAATTCCTGTTTGCCACAAGTCGTCTTGTGCGTGTGTGTGTGTGTGTGTGTGTGTGTGTGTGTGTGTGTGTGTGTGTGTGTGTGTGTGTGTGTGTGTGCGTGCGTGCGTGTGTGTGTGTGCACGCGTAAGTGTATGTGTGTGCGTGCGTGCGTTCGTCTGTGTGTGTCTGTATGTGCGTGTGTGTTTGTGCGTGCGGGTGTGTGTGTGTGTGTGTGTGTGTGTGTGTGTGTGTGTGTGTGTGTATGTGTGTGTGCGTGCGTGCGTTCATGTGTGTGTGTGAGTGTGTGTGTGTGTGTGTGTGTGTGTGTGTGTGCGTGTGTGTGCGTGCGTTCATGTGTGTGTGTGAGTATGTGTGTGTGTGTGTGTGCGCGCTCACTTGGCCTCCAGAGTGAGGGCGACAATGGCGGACACCATGGGGGCGGAGGCCGACGTTCCGCTGTGGGAACTGGTGCACCCCCCGCGCAGGTCCGTGCTCACCTGTCACCATAGAAACCAGCACGCTACTCCACGCTGCCATGCGATACGATTGTCACGCCCTATAAGAGAGCGGACAGGTAAGCCCCACCCAACCCCGCACTAACGCCCAGACAACACAAACACGAACTAGAATAATTCAAAGTTCACATACATTTAATCAAACACACACACAGAACGTAACTAATAGAACAGTAACTACACTCCCAGCCGCAGCAACTGATACACCCAAATGACAAAACAAATGCATAATTATATAACCACAAAAAAAAAAAAAAAAAAAAAATCAGAACTTGAAGACTCGGCCGACAGCGGCAACCAGTCCGGAAAATGTTATCAGTGAACTTAAGACGTTTGATGAAATAATAAATAAATAAATAAATAAATAAATAGATACTGAAGCACTCTGCACAATACAAGAGAAAACGATGGCTTGGACGGCGAAGACTTAGGAAAAAAGATGAAGACGACGAAACTCAGTGTACAAAGGACGAAAAGAATAGGACAGCAGTCCCTGAGTTACAGTACAGGACGACACGGTACCTAAGTTACAGTAGGGGACGACACGGTACCCTGAGTTACAGTACAGGACGATACGGTACCCTGAGTTACAGTTAGTGACAATACGGTACGCTAAGTTACGATATGGGACGACACGGTACCTAAGTTACAGTACAGGACGATACGGTACCCTGAGTTACAGTACAGGACGATACGGTACCCTGATTTACAGTACGGGACGATACGGTACCCTAAGTTACAGTGGGGGACAATACCGTACCCTAAGTTACGGCATGGGACGATACGGTACCCTAAGTTACAGTAGGGGACAATACGGTACCCTGAGTTACGGTATGGGATGATACGGTACCCTGAGTTACGGTATGGGATGATACGGTACCCTGAGTTACGGTATGGGATGATACGGTACCCTGACAGGGGACGATACGGTTACAGTAAGGGACGATACGGTACCCTAAGATACGGTACGGGACGATACGGTACCCTAAATCACAGTAAGGGACGATATGGTACCTAAGTTATGACAGGGGTTGATACGGTACCCTAAGTTACAGTAAGGGACGATACGGTACGATGCTATACGATACATGGCAATACTATTCAATGTTATACAACATAACATAATACACTACACTACAAGGTAACGTAACACAATGCAATATAAAACAGCACAATGCGAAACAATGCAATGTCAAGCCATGCAATACAACAAAAGAAATGTAATAGAATTCGGTACAATACAATACAATACAATACAATACAATACAATACAATACAATTGTAACAAACTGACAGTAAATAGTTTCTGAACCGAAAGGCTGGTCACTCAGCTCACAGTCTAGTCCAGAACACAGAAACAAAGGTAGAACTCACCACACCACACCACACTAATCTCCTCCACACCACACCACACCACACCACACCAAACTCCACCACACCACACCACACCACACCACACCAATCTCCTCCACACCACACCACACCACACCACACCACACCAACCTCCTCCACACCACCCCACACCACACCACACCATCCCCAACTCCCTCTCCCACTCACCACTCGGAAGGAGGTGGAGAAGCCGCTGGAGTATGTGGTGGTGAGTGAGGAGGGGCAGAGCTCCCCGTACCACGGCCTGTCTCCTCGCTCTGTGCACGATGACGTGGAGATGGTGAAGATGGAGGCGGCGTACCCGTCACAGTTGCAGTTGTCCATGTGGCGGCCTCCGTTCCCTGAGGCCAGCACGTACACCACGCCCTTGCCGCCCCGACCCTGACGTCACACAGCCACACTACGTCACGGATGGGTGATGTTGTATTTTACAATCTACAACTGCCCCCCCCCCCCCCTTCATTGAGTGATGTTGTACTTTACAATCTACAACTGCCCCCCCCCCCCCCCCTCATTGGGTGATGTTGTACTTTACAATCTACAACTGCCCCCCTTCATTGAGTGATGTTGTACTTTACAATCTACAACTGCCCCCCCCCCCTTCATTGAGTGATGTTGTACTTTACAATCTACAACTGCCCCCCCCCCCCCCCCACCCCCCCTTCATTGAGTTATGTTGTACTTTACAATCTACAACTGCCCCACCCCCTTCATTGAGTGATGTTGTACTTTACAATCTACACCTGCCCCCTCCTCATGATCATCTCGCGTGCTGTGAATACAGAACACTGAACTCATGATCATCTCGCGTGCTGTGAATACAGAACACTGAACTCATGATCATCTCGCGTGCTGTGAATACAGAACACTGAACACATGATCATCTCGCGTGCTGTGAATACAGAACACTGAACTCATGATCATCTCAGTTGTGAATACAGAACACTCGATCATCTCGCGTGCTGTGAATACAGAACACTGATCATCTCAGCTGTGAATACAGAACACTGATCATCTCATGTGCTGTGAACACAGAACACTGAACACATGATCATCTCAGCTGTGAATACAGAACACTCGATCATCTCGCGTGCTGTGAATACAGAACACAGAGCACTCAATCATCTCACGTGCTGTGAACACAGAACACAGAACACATGATCATCTTAGCTGTGAATACAGAACACTCGATCATCTCACGTGCTGTGAATACAGAACACTGAACACATGATCCATCTCACGTGCTGTGAATACAGAACACACAGCACTCGATCATTTCACGTGCTGTGAATACTGAACACTGATCATCTCACGTGCTGTGAATACAGAACACTGAACACTCCCATCATCTCACGTGCTGTGACGCTCTCCTCATGGCCTCCTCAGCCAGGGTCAGAGGCCCGCCCACCGTCTTGCCGTCGTCTGTGGGTCCCCAGCTCATGGAGTACACGTCAATGTAGTCGTTCCTGAAGCTGAGGGCGGCCGCTTCCAGGCGGTCAGTGATCGTACCGTCCAGGAGCCGGATACCTGATCACGTGGGGAGAGGAGGAGGTGAGGACAAGGAAGAGGAGGAGAAAGAGGAGGAGGACAAGATGGATGAAGAGGACAAGGAGGAGAAGGAGGAGGAAGACAAGGAGGAGGAAGAGGAGGAAGACAAGGAGGAGGAGGAAGACAAGGAGGAGGAAGAGGAGGAAGACAAGGAGGAGGAAGAGGACAAGGAGGAGGAAGAGGAGGAAGACAAGGAGGAGGAAGAGGAGGAAGAGGACAAGATGGATGAAGAGGACAAGGAGGAGAAGGAGGAGGAGGACAAGGAGGAGAAGGAGGAGGAGGACAAGGAGGAGGAAGAGGAGGAGGACAAGGAGGAGGAAGAGGAGGAGGACAAGGAGGAGAAAGAGGAAGAGGACAAGGAGGAGAAGGAGGAGGAGGACAAGGAGGAGGAAGAGGAGGAGGACAAGATGGATGAAGAGGACAAGAAGGAGAAGGAGGAGGAGGACAAGGAGGAGGAAGAGGAGGAGGACAAGGAGGAGGAAAAGGACAAGGAGAAAGAGGAAGAGGAAAAGGAGGAGAAGGAGGAAGAGGACAAGGAGGAGAAGGAGGAGGAGGACAAGGAGGAGAAGGAGGAGGAGGACAAGGAGGAGGAAGAGGAGGAAGACAAGGAGGAAGAAGAGGAGGAAGAGGACAAGGAGGAGGAAGAGGAGGAAGACAAGGAGGAGGAAGAGGAGGAAGGGGACAAGGAGGAGGAAGAGGACAAGGAGGAGGAAGAGGACAAGATGGATGAAGAGGACAAGGAGGAGGAGGAGGAGGAGGACAAGGAGGAGGAAGAGGAGGAAGACAAGGAGGAGGAAAAGGACAAGGAGGAGAAAGAGGAAGAGGAAAAGGAGGAGAAGGAGGAAGAGAACAAGGAGGAGAATGAGGAAGAGCATAAGGAAGAGGAGGAGGAAGATAACAAGGAGAAGGAGGAAGAGGACAAGGAGGAGAAGGGGGAAGAGAACAAGGAGGAGAATGAGGAAGAGCATAAGGAAGAGGAGGAGGAAGATAACAAGGAGAAGGAGGAAAAGGACAAGGAGGAGAAGGGGGAAGATAACAAGGAGGAGAATGAGGAAGAGCATAAGGAAGAGGAGGAGGAAGATAACAAGGAGAAGGAGGAAGAGGACAAGGAGGAGAAGGGGGAAGAGAAGAAGGAGGAAGAGGACAAGGATGAGGAAGAGGACAAAGAGGACATGGAGGAAAACGAGGAAGAGAACAAGGAGGAAAAGGAGGAGAAAGAGGAAGAGGACAAAGAGAAGGAGGAGGAGGAGGACAAGGAGGAGAAGGAGGACAAGGAGGACAAGGAGAAGGAGGAAGAGGACAAGGAGAAGGAGGAGAAGGAGGAAGAGGACAAAGAGGAGGAGGATGACAAGGAGAAGGAGGACAAGGAGAAGGAGGACAAGGAGGACAAGGAGAAGGAGGAAGAGGACAAGGAGGAGAAGGATGACAAGGAGGAAGAGAACAAAGAGAAGAAGAGGGCAACGAGACAAGGAGGAGAAGGAGGAATAGAACAAGGAGGAAGACAATGAGGAGAAGGGTTAGGAGAAGTAGGGAGGAGGGGGAGAGAAAGTGGAGGCGGAGAAGAAGAAGTGGGAGGATGAAAAAAAAGAGGACAACAACGCTGGTCATGATGACGATGACACGGATGATCCCAATTACATTTACTACTACTACTACTACTACTACTACTACTACTACTACTACTACTACTACCACCACCACCACCACCACCACCACCACTACTACTTCTACTACTACAGCAAGCACTAATACCATCACAAGCTCCGCCGTGACCTCCATACTGCCATCACTACCACCACCACCACCACCACCACCATCATCATCATCATCATCATCATCATCACCACCACCACCACCACCACCACCATCATCACCACCACCACCACCACCACCACCACCACCACCACCACCATCATCATCATCATCATCATCATCATCATCATCATCATCATCACCACCACCACCACCACCACCACCACCACCACCATCATTAACATCATCATCATCATCATCATCATCATCACCACCACCACCACCACCACCACCGTCATCATCACCACCACCACCACCACCACCACCACCACCACCATCATCATCATCATCATCATCATCATCATCATCATCATCATCATCATCATCATCACCACCACCACCACCACCACCATCATTAACATCATCATCATCATCATCATCATCATCACCACCACCACCACCACCACCGTCATCATCATCATCACCACCACCACCACCACCACCATCATCATCACCACCATCACCGCCACCATCATCATCATCACCACCACCGCCACCGCCACCGCCACCACCACCACCATCGTATTGATGCGAGTGCCGTTACCTCCAATGTTGCAGTTGAAGGCGATGCCGACTCCGCAGAACGAGTTGTTGGCGGTCATGGCCACCTCCCCCGCACAGCGAGTCCCGTGTCTGGCCACACACATTGCTTCACTCTCACTCATCTCAGGGTGGCCTCACTGCCTTCAGTCAGTCCCCTGACACTCCTACACCACCTCCAGGCAGATGCCTGACCAGCAGCATTACCAAGAGCGCTGACACCTTGCGTGCATGCGCACAGTCATTAGGATGAGACGATAAACCGAGGTCCCGTGTGCAGCATGCACTTAGCGCACGTAAAATAACCCACGACAACAAAAAGGGCTGTTCCTGGAAAAAATTCTGTAGAAAAATCCACTTCGATTGGAAAAAAACAAATAAAACTGCACGCACAAAAAAAAAGAAAAAAAAAAGGTGGCGCTGTAGTGCAGCGACGCGCTCTCCCTGGGGAGAGCAGCCCGAATTTCACACAGAGAAATCTGTTGTGATAAAAAGAAATACAAATACAAATACAAAATTATATTTATGTACCTATCAGAGCGGATTTCCCCCCAGAATTTTGCCAGAGGACAATGGCTTCGTTGCCATGGGTTCTTTTTCTGTGCGCCAAGCGCGTGATGCACACGGGACCTCGGTTTATCGTCTCATCTGAACGGCTAGACACTCAGTTCGATTTTCCAGTCAAACTTTGGAAAAAGAACGAGAGCGGGATTCTTCTTCTTCTTCTTCGTTCGTGGGCTGCAACTCCCACGTTCACTCGTATGCACACGAGTGGGCTTTTACGTGTATGATCGTTTTTACCCCGCCATGTAGGCAGCCATACTCCGTTTTCGGGGGTGTGCATGCTGGATATGTTATTGTTTCCATAACCCACCGAACGCTGACATGGATTACAGGATCTTTAACGTGCGTATTTGATCTTCTGCTTGCGTATACACACGAAGGGGGTTCAGGCACTAGCAGGTCTGCACATATGTTGACCTGGGAGATCGTAAAAATCTCCACCCTTCACCCACCAGTTGCCATCACCGTGATTCGAACCCGGGACTCTCAGATTGACAGTCCAACGCTTTAACCACTCGGCTGTTGCGCCCGTCGAGAGCGGGATTCGAACCAGACGAGCGTCTAAACCATTGTGCCACCTTCCACTTTTTGTCCAAACAGGCCAGTCTGCACATTAGTTGTTGGTGGTCTTGCTGCTAGGCCCAACACTCGGCTTATATCACAGATTGACATAAGTTTACATCTGGGCCAACAGCAAAGTGAGAGCTGTATTATCAATGGTTTCTCCAGTCTTTTTGTGAAGGACTATGACTCTCAAACTAGGAGGCAAAATTGCACTGGCTCTTAGTGCTGCAGCCTTGTGGGCTAGTTGGCCTTTGGGAACCATCCCAACGCCGACTGTCCTAAAACCCTCTTGGCCAAGAGAGTGGGGATGTACTTGGGCAAGACACTGTCCACAATAATCAAATTCTAGCCCAAATAGTCGGAACAGCAGTTGCCTTCTCTGCCGTTCTGATGGTCATTGTCGGACACGACTGACTATCATATATACTGCTGCTGCAATGATATTGTTAATGCTACTTCTGTTTCTGTGTCGTTGTTGTTGTCGTTTG